>NC_056742.1:91199466-91276966 GCF_019279795.1 Protopterus annectens
AGCAGAAAATCAAATATATGTCTTCTGTGGCTAAGGATCCTTGCAAAGAGTGGCAAGACTTTACTCAGTGGTTATTTAATGACGTTACGGCCCTGAAACCCCCACAAGGAGACTTCCAAGATAGCGGTGTACTGAGTAAGAGTTTAATTTCAGCTCTCCTAGTGTCAAAACAGAAACTCAGAAAAGAGAGCCAGTGAACTTGTCTTTTGGGGTAAATTTCAGTAGCTGGCTAGTAAGTGCAGTGCCTGGATGCCAGCAAAAAAGAAATTCAGAGAATCTGAAAGAAAATCAATCACAAAAGGTGAGAAGAAAACACTGGGAAGAAGTCTGCAGCTCTTCAGCAAAAAGCAGTGCATGATCCAGCTTTGGTGCAAGACATGACTTCCAGTAATCTAGAGAAAACAAATGTCAAATGTACTCAAGAGATGATTAAAATAAGCAAAACACTCACCAAGTATATCAGTTAAAAAAACTAAATAAAAAAAATAACAAAAGGCTGGAGAAAATGGAAGACGCTTTAAACAGATATTCAGTTGAGGTGATAAAACTGCAAAAATCAGAGGTTGAAATGACAAAAAGGCTGGCTGAGTATGAAGACTCCTCAGGAAGAGAGGTTTAAAAAAATAATAGAATAAGAGGACAGAGCACGTAGAGAAAACGTGAGTGTACCAGAGAAGCTGGAAGGAACAGACTGTAATAATTGTATGAAAGCACTAATAAGCAACTTGATTGGTATTCTACAGCAGGAGTTGTTAATTGAAAGGGCAGATTATGTGTATGTGCCAAACCTGGCCATGGGAAAGTAACCTAAACCTTTAATAGTAAAATTGCAATCCTACCAGCAGAAAGAGATGATTCTAATAAAACTCCGGCAGAAGGACCAAGTACTGAAAGTGGGAGACAGTAAAGTGTTTGTGGAAAATGATTGCTTACTGTACACCAGGCAGAAGAGGATTACATTTATTGTAATAATCATGGAATGTTGAGAAGCAGGCATGAGATTTAAACTGCTGTATCCAGCTATTTTCAGAATATTCTTTTAGAGGGTCGAAATAATTTTTTGTTGCAGAACATGCGAAGGAGTAAATACAAAAGTTTGTCCATCAAAAAGTGAGCTTCTTCTTCTTGTAATAAATCCCATAGAGAGACTGTGCCAGTGAAACCTTTTCAAAGTCTCAAAGGAACATACTTAAGAGACAGAAAAAAAAGAACAAGAGTTGACTAGAAGAATGAGGAGTACATAGGCAAGCAGAGACTGGATTTGGGAGATGGACATCAAAAGGAAGAAAACCAGCAACTCAGAAATTGACAAGCAAATGCAAGATTACAAAACATTCATCATGTTTATGAAACATGACAGAACAAGAAAACCTAGAAATATTGGAGTTATTTTTCTCTGTGCTTTGTTAAACTTGTAGGGGACTATAAAGCATATGCTCTACTTCATGTCATTAATGTTTGGAAGAATATTTAGGAGAGGGAAAGTGTTAACTTTTTAAGAAATGTAGACACTGCAATGTAAAAAGAGAACAAATGTTAGACAAAAGAGCATGGATTAAGACCCTTGGCTTGATGTAGTAAAAAGTTTTCAGGGTAAGTAAATAAAAAAGAACACTGAATATAATAAAGTTTTCTTCTAACAAATAAATGAGTGCATATAGTAGAAGCAACTGTGTCTCTCTATAGATATATGAGAACCAGGTAATCTAAGGGGCAATAAAAACAGAATGCTTCTTTCTTCTGAAAGCATTCAAGTGTTTTTACTAATCTGAGAGAGGAATAAAGACAAGGCAAAAACAGACAGCACTTAGTGGAACCAGAAGCACAGGCTGTACCTTCCATCTTAGCATAGATAACCTTCCTTATAGGTTAATCCAAGTCTATGAGTGTGGCTTTCAGTCTGGGACAATTGTTCCTATTTGAAGGAGAGTTAAACTTCCATATTTTTAGATGTACATTGTTTTCTGTGTTGGTATTAAATCAGAAGGTTTTAGGTATGTTATGAGGGTGTTTTTTTGGAGAATTTTCACGAAAACAAAATGTTTTGTAAGATGTGAAATAGGTTCAAATGGATGACAAGAAACAATTGTATAAAAGATCAACCTGCCAAACAGTATATAGCAAATAGCTATGCTACAGGAGACAATTTGGAAATAACTGAATATGTGAATTTGATAAAAAAGAATATCAGAATGGTCATTCAGCAAAAAATCTGGGACAGAGGCAAAGGGGAGTACTTATATTAATTGCAAGAGGAGCTCTAGTAGTGATAGAAGAGAAAATAAAAGATAATGGTAGATTTATAGTATTAAGGGGCTACTGGCACGGGCAGAGGATTGCACTGGCATGATTTATAGCCACCTAAAACTGATATAATGGAGCTTAAGAAAACTTCTGGGAGAAATAATCAGCTTTCACTTATAGGTGAGGACTGGAATTTGATTTTCAGCAGTGAGGATGTATCTGGGTGGGGGGGGGGGCAGAAGAGGAAAACATAACAAAAGGGAAAGTAAATTTTTGAAGAAATTTATGAAAATATTTGGCATGGAAGATGTGAATTCAGTAGTAGGAGTTCAGAGTGAATTTACATGTTATTCCCCAAGGTACAAAAACTGGTCTAGACTAGACAAAAATTATATTTCACAGGAACATGTTCATTTAATTGAAAGTTTTGATATGTATCCAATAACTATTTCAGAGCATGTGCCAATAATAACTAAAATAAAAACACAGGGTAATGAAATAAAAATAAGACACTGGCAGTTTCCCACCTATCTATTAAAAACAGAGGAATTTAAGGAAAGGGTAGTGGAAATTAATTGGAGTTATTAGGAAAGATAGAAATTCTTCTGAAAATATCGCTAGGGAGTGAGATAAAATTAAAGTGGACTCTAAAAACAGGGTGGAAATAAAATAGAGAGATGGCGAAAAAATAAGAATTATTTAGAAGGACTGACAAAGGTTAAATATTTGCAGAATAGAGGGATTCTCACAGAACAAGATGAGCAATTGCAGAATGCTAAGCAGAAAGTAATGGACTACCTCGTTAATATGTATGAGTTTTTAAAAGATTGCTGTTCATCAACTGTTTTTGATAACTCCAGAACACAAAAACTTTTAGCACACCGACTCAGACAAAAGAAAATAGAAAGAGTTGTCACCAAGCTTAGAGAGCCTACAACAAGAAACATAACCTGAGATCCTGTAGAGGTTCTAGAAGTATTTTGCAAATTTTATGAAAATCTGTATAAAGCAGATAAATATGGAAATCAAGAAAAGGTACAAATGGAAATGTTTATGGAAGAATTAAATATGCCAAGGTTAGAGGTAGATGAGGCTCAATTACTAACAGGATAGAAGAGATGAAATAAAAATGGTGATGTATAACCAAACTACAGGAAAGTCCCCAGGTATAGGTGGTGTTCCTGTTTGGAAGCTAGGAGGGAAGAAACTGATAAAGATCTGGAAGGTTTTGGTTAATAGTATTTTAAAAGGAAGAGCGGCACCAACATCCTGGAAGAAAGCGGTGGTGGCTGTAATACCTAAACATGGTAAAGACCCATCAGATCCAGCTTCATAAAGATCCATTTCAATTTTAAACCATGATTATAAAGTGTTTATGTCCATAGTGGTTAAAAGAACAGCAATATTGAGGCTGAAATTGATAGTTATGGATCATTGTGGCTTTGTGGAGGGGAGGCAAACATTTGACAACATTAATAGAACAATGATGATCCAAAGGGAAGCAGAATGTAAGAAAATACAATGGTTGTTGTTGGGTCTTGATGCAGAGAAAGCATTCAACAGAGTAAGCTGAGATTTTTATGAGTATGGCTATGGAAGCATCTGCATTCCCTGATAAAATTTTAAGGTTGATTAGGAGCATATATGAGGGATCAGAGGTGAACATTAAAATTGATGGTTCCCTCTCTGATAAGTTCTGTTTGAGCAGAGGAACCAGGCAGGGGTGTCACCTTTCCCTTTTGTTATTTCTGTTGCATTTAGAGTGTTTGGCAAAGAAAATAAGAGACTTAGAAATTCATGGATATAATTGGTGTGGTAGTCAAGAAAAGCTGGCTTTATTTGCAGATGATATTATTTTATACCTGATAAAACCAGAAAAGGACATTTCAGTACTCTGGAACATTTTGAGACAGTTTCAGGTCTTCTTGTGATATAAAATGAATGAAGATAAATGAAAGCAATAGCTGTAAACTATGTACCCACATACGAATTGGTTCAGCAATACCTATATTTATTGTGACGTGATAAACTGAACTACTTAGAACTATGGGTTGAAAAGGATTCTGTTATGGCAGTTAAGGATATATGGAAAGCCCCTCTGCAAGGAAGTGTCCCAATAACCTAGTCTCTCCAGGGAACCTGAGTTTCCACTCTCTTAGCAAGACTATGGCCAACTCAAACATCAATTAACCATGTGCCAAGTACCCTTTGACTAACAACATTAACTTAGCCTCTCCATGGAACCTAACAAATTCCTCCTCCCTTACCAAGACTACAGCCAAATCAAAACATCAATTAACCATGCGACAAATACCCTTGGACACTGTCCGTAACTTAACCTCTCCACTGAGCCTAAAGAGTTCCCATTCCCTCAACAAGACCACAGCCAACTCAAAACATCAATTAACCATGCACCAAATACCCTTGGACACTGTCCGGTAATCTACAAGTGACTAACTACATGTAGGTGTTTAGAATCCAGGTTACAAAACATACCCGAAGTGCACGGGATTTGATTTATTTATGTTAAATCTACCTTAGTCAAAATACTGTACGGATGTGACCTTACCTCTCCCTGCCATATATATCCCCCCTAAACATACAGTAGTTTCTAAAGTAAAAGAAAGGAAAATGCTTGTAAGCAATTTTGATATTTTTCTCCTTAGTATACCAACCCTTATTCTTAATTCACAATCTGGAAGTAATGTGGTAAGTTTTCTCCTGACACCTGTGTGTAACAGAAAGTATTTACCCCTAATACTCACATAGAATTATAGGGATTGTGCAGAGTTAAATACCTGCTCAGCTATTCCTTTCTCTTGCCCTTCAGGACCAGGGACTATAGCTACTTTCTCTAGTTTCTATCCTCCTTTCATCTTAATTGTAACCGTAAACCCCACAATCTCCTACCTAAAGTGTACTTTCTCTGTTGGCAATCCCCCTACCTGTAAGAGGTAAGTCCTTACTCTCCCATCTCCTACCCTATGTTGGCTAGCCAGATGTTTTAAAAAACCCAGGCACCATTTTTCAAATCAAACTTGCAGTTGTTAGCTCTCCCGGCAAGGAAGCAATCCAAGTAAGTTTTTTTCTTTTAAAAAAAACATATTGTGCTACATACATGCAAACTGTAATGTGCAACTGACTACCATCTGCTTTCTAAGTACATACAGTATTCACCTTCTCCAGGGTTGTATAAATAGCACGTGGAATGCCATATATTTTTAGTGAGCCTTTATCCTATTGCATTGACTATAGATATCAATGTGTGGATGATATATATCTTTGTAAGTCTTTTTTAATGTGTAGAAGCTATGTATTTCAGCTAGCCTTATTCTCATTCCATTGACTAGCAATCTTTTCCTATGTGCTGAATGCATTATTTTTCATATGTTGGTAGCATATCATACTTTATTCTCATTGTATTGACTAGAACTAGCAATCTTTTTCCTATCTGCTAAATGTGTTATGTTCTCATCATGGTAACATATAATTCTTTTTACTAATGTAGAAGGCTGCTGTTTTCAAAAGCACCATTAGCACAATCTACTTTTGTTTTGCCAGGAGCACGCTCCATAATTTTTTTGAATTTAATGGAAACAGGAAAGCATAATTCTCTTTTTAGCTATCTACAAGGACCAGCACTGGTATTTTATTAGAGCTGTTAGTGCAACCCACTTTTTTTACCAAGTGCATGCTTTATAATTCATGTAGTTACTGTACCAGCAATTGTTCCTAGTTTGTTTTGCTATGTGCACCCTTTTATAATTTTTGAATTTAATGTACCAGCAATTGTTTCTATTTAACAAACTGCACAATTACCATAGCCATAAAAAATAACTGTTTGTTCTCGATAAAGATAGAAACTAAGCTATTGCCTGATGTTTAGATGATAATACTCTCTAGTCTATCTTTAAATGTGGTGTTTAATCGAAAGGCATTCTACAGTAATACTTTTAATGTTTGTACCACTCCAGAGTTAAACTTTTATGTTCTTAACCCAGTGTCATTAATACAAGTGGTGACTTAAACCTTCATCTCTTGTGTTTGTTTTGCTTGTCTAGCTTGTCCCCAGAATCTAACGAGTTCCCACTCCCTCAACAAGACCATGGCCAACTCAAAACATAATTCCCACTCCCTCAACAAGACCAGGGCCAACTCAAAATATCAATTAACCACGTGTCAAGTACCCTTGGACACTGTCCAGTAATCTACAGGTGACTAACTGCATGTATGTGTTTAGAATCCAGGTTACAAAATAAACCAGAAGTGCACGAGATTTCATTATAGTTAAATATACCTTAGTCAAAATACTTTACGGACGTGACCTCAGCCAGGAGTAGCAGCTGCATACCCCTCCCTGTCATATGCATCCACCATAAACATGCAGTAGTTTCTAAACTAAAAGAAAGGAAAGCACTTGTAAGCAGTTTTGATGTTTTTCTCCTTAGTATACCAATCGTTATTCTTTATTCAAAGTCTGGAAATAATGTGCTAAGTTTTCTCCTGACACTTGTATTTACCAAAAGTATTTGCTCTAATACTCACATAGAATTAAGGGATTATGCAAAGTTAAATACATGCTCAGCTATTCCTGACTGGTTTCCATTTTCTCTAAGCATTCACAACCAGGGTCTGACCACTCTGTCCACCTACCCTACCCCCGTTTCCCACCCACCCCAACACCTAACCTTATATTTAACCACTATCCACACCTCCAATTAATTAACCAATAAGGACTCATCCTATCAACTCTCACAGGAAAACATCCTTCAGGCTAGTTACCTTTTGCATCTTCTCTCAAAGACAAACACATATTAACCCCTAATAACTCTAGTATCTTTCTTCTCTCTTTCATTCTAACACCACATTAAACATGATAATACTCCTACACGTAACCCTACTAAGCTTTCTTGGAACATACCATGAAACCACTCCTATCACAATCAAAAAATAACCTAAATTCACTCAACAACAAACCCCATCACGACTATAACCTTATCACCTTAACTAATATTGTATATCCTCCCACCTCTACAACAGCTCCTTTTTAGAATTATTTACTCTCAAATACACCCACGTGCATGAAAAACCACACCTCCTACAAAAACATCTAGACTGTTACCTAAATTATGCCACTTATTTCTACATCAACAAACACAACTCAAACTAACCGGGGACAAACACCCCAACCCAGGCCCCCAAAGTTCATAACAAACTCCTCTCTCACCGACCACCTGTCCCACTCATAATATTATCAATCTGAATCACAGTACCTCTAACCTTGTAATCATGAATATAAACCTTAGACGTATACTCAATAAAATTCATGACTACCAATCAACCCTTGTCATATACTCTCCCTTTATATTTAATACTAATAGAAACCTGGCTCAATCCATATGTAGAAGACACCAAAATGCTTGCACATGACTAACATATACACAGATTTGACAGATTAAACTAGAAAGATGGAGGAATTGCCATCATGTACAAAAACTCACTAAACATAGTACACCTAGAATGTGGCCCCCTCCCCCCAGAAACCACTGACTCAGAAATACTAATCTCTCGGCTTGTACTCAACCCACAAAAAACATAATTATCGCTATGTTTGTCCACCAGGTGATAACCTGTCTAAAATAGAAAACCTGCTACATTGGATAGCCTTAACATTCAGTCAAGAAACCATTATTATGGGGGATTTTAACTTGGACTAGTATACCTGCTTGTCAGATAATCCATCCAGCTTAATCAACCTGTATGGTTTCTCCCAAATCATACCCTCACCAACCAGAATAGATAAGAATAGCAGCAAACAAACTATCCTTGAGTGGACCCTAGCAAATAAACCCAAACTCTATCTACATGCTGGCTACCTCCCTGATAGTCTGAGTGACCACCTGCCCACCTACCTACTTTGCCATCCATCCAACATCCCAAAATATGCTACATATAAGCACATGAAAAACAAAGAAAACTTTTTTCCCAAACTTTTCAAATCCCTACTACAACAATGCAACTGATCCCCTCTGAAGCACCTCCCATTAGACTCAGCAGTCCAGTTCTTTAACCAAACATTTCTAGACATATTAAATCCTCTTGCCCCCCCCCCAAGAAAGACACACATCAAATCAAAACAACCCATGGTTATCTAAGGAAACTAAGACACTTCTCAAACAGCGAGACTATGCCTGGTCCCATTACCAACCATCCAAGTCCTAACCATCTCTGATAACCTATCGGCAATTAAGAAATCAAACAAAAAAGCAAGTCAAAAGTGATAATAAAATAAAAAAAATCCTCCTATTCCACTTTACAACAAAAACACCAAAACAACCCACAGAAACTTTGGTACAACATAAAACTACTTAACCCTGGTCAAAGTACCACTCCATCCCCAAACATCATAAACTCCTCTGATTGTATAGCCTCCCAATTTAATTCTCACTTCATTAACTCTATACTATCTGTAGTAAAAAAGTGATAACAATGTATCCCTAACAGTCCCTACAGGATCGCCAACTAGTCATAACTCATTTACTTTCAAAACAATACAAACCAAAAACCATAAAAAACTGCTAAACAAACTAAAACCCATCCCTTGCTGCTGACCTACTCCCAAATGAATATCTTAAATTGCAGCAGATACCATCGCATATCCCATTTCCATCCTAATTAATCGATCCATCACTGAACAATATATTCCCAAGCTCTGGAAAATCTCACATATCCCCCTGCACAAAGGCAGCCCGTCTAGGGATTTATCTAACTACAGACACATTGCCATTCTTCCCTCTCTAGCTAAAATCCTCAAAAAATGCATATACAAACAACTCCTAGACTACTTGCTAAATAACACCCTACCTCTAACTCACAACACGGCTTCTGACCTAAGTACAGCACCACAGCAGCATTATTCAGCCGTACTAATACTGTATACCAGCTCAGAAATGGACAATTTGTATCACCAATTTTCCTTGACATGTCAAAAAGCTTTTGACATGGTATCCCATCAAAAACTGCAAACTGAATTATCACAACACAAAGATCCTTTTTTGGGTATCAAAAATATTTTTCTGACTGCCAACTAATAACTTAACCCAAGCAAAACTAAATTAATGGTCTTTACTAAGACTTTGTGACAAATAAATCAACCCCCTGCATTACCTACTCCTCTAACAATACCAGAATAGAACCAGTTGAATACACAAAACTTCTCGGTATCACATTTGACAACTCCCTACAGTTTGATAAACACCTGGCCTTGGCCATTTAAAAAGTACTTATCAGACTTGGATCTCTGTACAGAACTAAACCATTTCTCACAAACATCACCAGACAATCCATAGCCAGAACTCATGTCCTTTCTACCCTTCCCTATGCCTCATCCATTTTTACCAACCTTATAAAATCTGAGCTAAACAAACTAGAGGCCTGCTATAACAAAAGAGTCAGATTTGCCCTTAGTCTCCCATCTAAAACTCACCACTGCTCAGCTTTACAGGAGCTAAACTGGACTGAACTACCCAACCTACTTAGCTTAAACCAGATAAATATTGCTCACTCCATTCTTTTCCAATTTAATAACTGCCCAACACTCACAATCCAAACAGCAGCAACAGAGACATTCTTACTGAAAGTCACAAAAGCTAATAATACCTTTGGTGAATCTCTGTACTCAAACAAGATCTCTAAATCATGGAACACTGTCCCACACAAATTCTAAATACCACTAACACACCAATTCAAGTCACTTCTCTGTGATTATGTCAGCAAAAAATGGCTCTGCTCTTGTACCACCCCTGGGTGACCATTCATCTTCACGCTCCATATCCCCTAACCTTGATATGAATCCCTTAATCCCCCTGCCTTTCATTTTCTAACCTGATCTCAAGACCTACACATCCTCTTTGTCTAATTTTAAAGTATAATTTTAAAAATACCTCTAACATACCTACCAAAGAGAACTATCAATTCCCCAACCACTGCCTTTAGCTCTCTTTTTTAAACGACTATACAAATTTCATATCTGTCTGTGAAGTTAAATCTCTATACATCTGTAAATTATTCTGTTATAAATTTTTTAAATTCTAAACAAACCACATTCTCAGTACTGTATGTATCTTTGTTATGCTTGTATCCCTTGTATTTTTGCTTATTGTCCTCACTGTTGAACTTTTGTACATTTTTGTTTGTATATTTGCATATTTGTATACTTCTCTTATGATTTTTTTGTGATATGTGAAGTTTTTCTCCCTGGGCCTCCACTGAAAAGAGGCTCCTGGGCCCAGTTGGACACTCCCGGTAAACAAATGTAAAATAAATAAATAATAAATAATATAAAAACTGAGAAACTGGCAGCTTTGTTTTATGGATATAGATAGCAAGATATGAGCAGTCAAAATGTTTTTAGTCCCTTTAGTTTTATACACGGGTCAGGCATATTTTTTATCAACCAGAGTAGAAGTTGTAGATAGCAATTAAAGAGTTGATGGATTTTATCTGGGAGGGGAAGAAGACAAGAGTCAAGTGGGATAAGGTGATCCTTCCAATAGATTAAAGTGGTTTGGGATTACCTAATTTGAAGGGGTACTTCAGAGATACACAGTTAAGGCTCCAATACATAGCACAAGCAGAAAGCTATAATTCAAAGTGAAAATGGATGCTGACAAAACGGGAAGCTCAAGAAACTAGGAGAGACTGGGATTTTGGATGCAGATCCTTAAGGAGAATAACCATAACCAAACAGAATATTATATTGATAAAGTATTAGAAAGTTTTCTAAGAACTAAGTCAACATGGAATTTGAGAAAGGCGATTCTATCAATAAGGATGACTGCAATTAGGGATACAAACAATAGGCAAGAGGATGCTGGAAGTGATTGGAGAAAACTGGCAAAGGAAACAAGGCATTGGGAGCAAATAATTAGGAAAGGTAATAAAATGGGAAGAGACCAAGAATTTATTTGGACTGCAGGCTAGAGATTGCCTTTCATGTCAAGGAAAGATATCAGAGTGTAGGCAACGAGAAAGAAATAAGGGGATCCTGAGTGAAAGACCAGCACTGGTAGAGTTGCTAGCAGAATATAGAACAGAAGCTACTGATTAAAAATGGCTAATTAGTAGAGCATACAAAATATTGCACAATAACAATAAGAATCAATCAAAGGAGACATAGTAAGGCCTTGATGAGTCTAATTATGATGGCTGTCAAAAAAGCAATTACTAGAAAATGGATATCAGAGTCTAAAACAACAGTACTAGAAGTAGTAAATATGTTAACTGAAATAAAACAACTGAAAATGGGAACTTTAGAAAAGGGCAGGAGCAAGTCGCATACAAAAACATGGGAATTTTGAGAACAGTACATGCAGAATAACATTTTGGAGGAGGAATGAGGTTTAAGATAAGGCAGGATTTGAATGAGCTAAGTAACATTTGTCTGACAATGACTGGATAAAATTTAAGTGATGTATAATGTTTGCAACTAAAAATCTGTTAATATGGTTTGTTTCTATTTAAATGTATGGTTGCCTATGTCATACGTGATAATTTAATAAAGATGTTTCTTGTTTAAAAAAAAAGAGAAGAAAAGCAACTCCCACAAGAGTTGTCTGTCCATGCTTCTGCTCCCTGGTCTTCCACTCCTTCTAAGAGACCTAGAATTCTGATTCTTCTGATTAAGAGTTGGATTTTGGTGAAGAATCCTTGGCATATTCCTCCCAGATCTGCCCTCCTCTTGCCGTGGCTTCTGATGAAGAATATTTTGCCCCCTAATTCTCCTTTTGAAGAATTATCCTTTGGGAATACAATGTCGTATGTTGAAACACTAAGTGGAAGTGTTGACAGGTTTCTGAGGTTCAGAAGAGATGTTATGACCTCTTGGAAATGGAGTCACTCAGACCTTCTGCAGTCCCTCCTGTTTTAGCTACCCTTTTGGATATATTTACAACAGCTTCTCAAGCTCCTGACTCTGGCCCCTAAGAAGCCGGACAGATTTTAAAAGAGTCCTTCTGACAAGGACAGCCATGCTATGGAGACGTGTAGTGAAAATGTGTATATTTCTGTGTATTTGGCGTTTAGAGCCATTAATTGTCAGATGAACATGACTAGATATGTTCTAGCTCTTTTCTCCCATCTTAGGGATGGGGTTGGACTAATGTGCCCGATTTGGACAGTAACACATCTGCTTTTTCTGTGCTAAATTCTGCCTCTCAGATAGCTTGCCATTCCATTAAATGCAGCTGATGCCTCTTCTAGAAGAGTTGCATCTGGTTCTGTTGTGAGGAGATATTCTTGGTTGTGCTTTCAAGCCTTACCTGAGGATGTTAAGGACAGTCTTTTAGA
Source organism: Protopterus annectens (assembly GCF_019279795.1). Lineage (NCBI taxonomy): Eukaryota > Metazoa > Chordata > Ceratodontiformes > Protopteridae > Protopterus > Protopterus annectens. Next base: position 91,212,058 of record NC_056742.1, read on the forward strand.
GTCTCCTTTAGACAACCAGAATCGTTTTGGCACTTGTGCTGCAGAATTGTTTAAAACCCTTTAGGATAAGGTAAGGCTATGCAAATCCTAAAATTTGTTTTTTGTTTCTCCTGTACTTAAGTTCCAGAATAACTATCCATCTAAATCTTCTTTTGTTCATAGACAGCCTAGACAACCTGCTAGGATCAAGAGAGGAAACAAAGCAGATTTTCCCAGACAACCCACTCAGAGTTCCAGAGGCCAAAAACCTTCTTTTCCAGACACATCTGAATCTATCTGGCATCCAGCCTCCACTCCCCCCTCCCCTACAGATTCATCTATCCCTCAGGTTAACCCTTTCTTTTCCTGATCAACATTTAGCAACAAATTCTCTCCATCATCCAACATTGTTATTTTGTGTCTTGGCAGTCCCTTCCTCCATTTTCTGGCCTTCCTCGGCCTCCTCCTTGCTAGCTTTCTCATTTTCCTTTGGTTCTGTGGGCTGTGGTAGAACAAGGACCCATCCTACCTATTCTCTTGATTTGGTATTCCAGAGTGTTTATGATTCCCAGGAAGGAGGGGGTCATAGAGGCCCATCCTAGACCTATCCTTTCCTGAAGGTTCCTTCCTTCAGGATGTTGTCTCTTCAGACACTTTTCACCCTGTCGCTTCATCATGTTTTTCTGGTAACTCTGGAATTGATGGACACTTACCTCTGTATTCCTATTCACCCTGTCTTCAGGAAGTTTTTGTGTTTGTGTTTCTTCCACTCATTGTCAGTTCTCTGCTTTGCCTTTTGGTCTTTCTACTGCTCCAAAGGTATTTACCAAATGTCTGGACCCAGAGATAGCCTTCTGCATGCTTCAAAGAATTCAAATATTTCCTTATTTATATGACCTTCTAACTCAAGCCCCCTATCAGCAGCAGCTGCTGCTTCAAAATCTACACGTCACTATGCTTCTTGTGCACAGTGTGGGGTTCAGCCTCAGTCTCAAAAAGTGTTGACTCCCTATCAGGACCAATTTGGGTTGAAGGATTCAGATCATCAGAATGTTGGATTGCCGTCCACCTCCCAAGGTCCTCTCTTTTACTGCTCATTTCCAGACTCTTCTCCCTCTTGTAGTCCTTCCTGCAAGGGAATTTCTCTGAGCCCTGGAATACATGGCATCCACCATTCCCATGGTTCTTTTGGCCAAACTCAACATGATGAAATTTCAGTGGCATCTCAAGACTCTTTGGCTCCAGCAATGCAACCATCGGGAGTATCTGGTCCTTCTTTTACCTTGTCTCAAGCTTGAGCTCCACTGTTGGATTTATCAGATTCCCTAGGTCCAGGTCTGCATTTCAGGTTTCTCTCCCTAATTAGGAGCTGTACACAGATGCTTCAGATCATGGTTGGAGAGCCTCCTCCAACAGTCTGAAAATCCAGGCTCTTTAGTCCCATCAACAGATGACAGATCATATCAACATCAAAAAGATGTTTTTTACAGGCAATACCACAGTCATGTGGTACATCAACAAGCAAGGGTTCACAAAACCTTACCTTCATTGCTGGTTGGCTCTTCATGTTTGGGATTATGCAGTTTTCATCGCTTCAGAGCACAGTCTAGGGGCAGACTCTTGGAGCAGGTCCAGGGCAATTCATCACAAAGGGATGCTTCACAGGGAGGTGTTTCTGGACATTCTACATCTGTGAGATACTCCCCAGGTAGATTTTCTACCTCCCCTCGGAACAGATTTCCATTTCTGTTCCAATGTGTTTTGGAAGGGAATGTTTCTGTATACAAATCCTCCTCTTCCTATACTACCACTGGTCCTGCAAAAGATCATATGGAACACACCCATAATCTTGGTGGTGACTCCCCTTTGGCATAGACAGTACTGGTTCCCCCTTCTATTTCACCTGGTCAGGGGCAGTCATCACAAGTTACCTCACAGGATGCATCTTCCACACAAGACAAGGGGTCTGTCATTCACACTCACTTGTCCACACTTCAGCTGACACTGAGTGATAAGAGTTTTGATTCCTTTCAGGAACCAATTTTCTGAGGATGTGCTTATGCGACTAAATGAAAGAGATTTTCTATTTGGTGTCTTAAACATGACCTGGACCCTTTTTTCTGGTGACGTCCTGATGGTTCTTACTTATTTGTTGAGCTGCTCAATTCTGTTTTGGCATACTCCTCTGTTAAAATTAATTGTCAGTCATTTCTGCCTGTCTGCATCTGAGGCCACCTTTGGCTTCCAGTTTTGAAATCAAACAATTTCTAAAAGGTCTTTGTCATATCAGGCCTCCAAGAAGGCATATTCCTCCTTCTTGGGACCTTAATTATGTTCTTGAAAAATTGACCTGGTACCCTTTTGAAACTGCTTTTTCTTCTTTCTTGCAGCATTGTTCTTAAAAGACTTTATTTTTGGTGGTTCTTTCTTCTGTCAAGAGGATCTCTAAACTTCAAGCATTCATGGCAGTTCCTTCTTTTTTTTTTCCTCACAAGGAGAGGATGTCTCTGTACAAATCCTTGTATGCCCGAGGTGATTGATGATCGATCCTTGAGTCAGTCCATTGTCTTCCTTCTTCAAGGACTTCTAGTGAGAGGGAACTACACATCTTGGATTTACATAGCTCAGATATTACTTGGATAAGACAAAACATATCAAGAAATCTGAGCAATTGTTTGTTTCCTTTCACACTAGGAAATTGGGTTTGGCAATGTCTAAGCAAACAATCTCTTCCTGGATTTCTACAGCAATTTATTTTGTCTTTTTGCTCTTCTTTTTATGGCAAGAAGCTAGCATCTTCTGTTCTTGCTCATTGCTCACAGGGAAGTAAATACTGTGGGAAGAAATAGCCAGGGAATTGTTATGGCTTGGCTTGTATAGGTCCTAGCGCCGATAGCCTAGTACCAACCTTTGAACCTATTCTACCAGGGCAGTGGCCTTTTCTGGTACTTTTTTCAGGGTCTAGAATTATCTTGGAAGCTGGTACTTTGTATTCGGTTCACTTTTTTTTTTACCAAATATTACAAGTTGGCAGAAAAGTTAAAAAAAAAATTGCTAGTTAGATGTCATTTCCAGAACCAGAACAGGATTTGCCTTCCTCTTCCCATGCATTCCAGTAGCTTTTGTATTCTTTCTAAAGTAAATACTGCAGCGGTGATAAGGAAGGACATAGTATGATTGTGCAAGATCTTAAAATAACAATAAATGTCCTGCTCCTCTATTGCAGTATTATCTCCCTCCCTCCTACCCCTATTACTTTCTGTTTCCCTCCTTATGGCGGAGGGTTTTTTTCATCCATCCTTTTCTCTTTCTTATTCCCTCTCTGGGTGAGAATATTATTGACTTCTCTGGGGTTGCTGTGGTTCTCTTGGGGCACTTCAGTTCTACGGATTAGTTGTCCTTGCATCACATATGTACTTTATTACACGTCAGACATACATCTGATATATAATTCCTAGAAAGTGTAAAGGCTTTTGTATATTGGCCGGAGTTAGGCTATCCTTGGCAGGATATCACGAGTAAAGAATATTGCAACAGAACAGTGAGAAGTAGGACATCTACTGTTATGGTGAGATCTTACACAACTGTACTTTTAGCTGATGTAACAGCCATCACAAATAGATTTTCCAGAGAGCTCTGGTAATGTGTTTCAGAAGGGAAAACTCTTAGAAAATATTTGCTTAATTGACTAAACCTTGAAGTTTATCAAAGTGGATAGTTTTAAGAGTAGCTTATTTCAGAAATGTAAGAGCTGTCAAAATGAAAATTAAAAATGTTGGAAAAAAATTGCATCTAAATTGTTGCATCATACGGTTAAGTGCACGGCCCTTAGGGTGATTGAGAAAGATGAATCAGGGCAGAATGGCAAAATGAATGCTTGGGTAAACCTTCGTAGATTACATTGAATATGGCCTTGAAGGATATAATGAAACTTAAGAAATGAGATGACAAGAATAGAACTGCTTTTTGACCCTCATTATGAATAGTATAATGCCACATTGGCTCTAAAGTAAAAGAATCAGGGAATAAGAGATCAATCATTGGACACTGACAAAAATACTGTTGTAAACTGGATAAAACAAATTGTTCTCCCTGCAACCACATATTATCTAAGTTCACTTTAGGTTGTGGTATGAGAGAGAGAAGTTTAGTTTTGGGTTGTCTTTGGTCACCAGACATGGAATATAGGGTGGTGGGAAAAATGTTTTTCTCAGACAATGAATATTTCCAGCAATCCATTGATCGACAAGCACAATTTTGAAACAATAATAGAATTCTGATGAATGAGACATAAGTTCAAACTAATGCATCCTTCATTACAGTCTGAGATAAAACTCAGTTTATCGAAACAAATGGATGAAAATAATTAATTATCAACGGTTTCTTGTTTTTTTGCTGAGATGCACTAGTGTTATATTAAATGTGATTAATATTAAATGTGAATAGTGGGCAAACATTTCTGTCAGTTCAGGGAACCCCACAGATTAACTTATTAATAAGAAACATAAAATATGCATAATTCTGACAGCTAAATGCTAGAGTTTTGATGTCTATGATGTATGGCAATGTAACTTTGCTGTTAGATTAATATTATATGCTGTTTATTAACATGTATACTGTTTAAACTATGTTGTATTATGATCAAGCATAAAGGCTGAATGTAGTTGTTGCAAGGTTTATTTATAACCGTGTTCTGGGTAAAATTATATTGTCTGCTTGACAATGAAGGCATAGAAAGGGGCTTGGTACATTTAGAAAAAAAAGTGATATATTTAGTTAAACATTTTATCTAGACTTTCCTTACTTAGCAATTCAGACTAAAAAAAAATCATTCTTATAAAATAGGTGTTTCTAATGTGTCTAATGTGCAGAGGGGGAAGTATGGAGACCCTGAGCAATAGCTTTAGAAAATTTATAATTAAATGATCCCATTGGGCGTGGTGTGCACAGCTATGGCCCTGTGAAGTGTGAGGGTAACTGAACCAAATGAGTTTAGTATCGTATAGTATAGCAGTTTTGATGACAAAGAAGGTTAATCAAATTTAGAAAAAAGATTACGTTTGATGGGAAGTCATTGTGTGGTGAGATGGATATGAAACTAATGTGGCAAATTAATGGTGCTGACAGGCTTGGTGGATCCACTGTATTTTCCACAGAATATGGTGATTCTATATCTGGTATGGAAACATAAAAATATTTTAAATTATATCAGGAAGTGATGCTGGTTTCCATCTATACGTCATGTGGCTCTAAAAATGTGAATTAAAATTGCTAAAAAGGAAAAAATACTAATTTAACAAGATAAAGTATTGTTTGGGTTCCCACTTTTGGAACTTATTTAAATGTACAGAAATATGGATGGGGCAACTTGGCTGTGCCTCCTAAGAGAGTGTTTGTATTCCTGAATAGTGAGCTTGGTGATTGGCTTCTTGAAAGGACTTATGTGTACAGAAATGTTTGCAAGTGTGTCGCATTTTTTGATGGGAACACTCTGAAGGTGCTCCAGCTCTTTAATTGAGAAATTCTCCTTTCACACTGGCGTAGTTGGCATCATCTTGATAATTATATAATTATGCAGGTTTTAACTAGTGAGGGGTCATTTGTCTCCTTCACTTATGCATGCAAGTCTGACTACTAAAATAACCAGTAAACCGCTTAGGAAATGGATTGGCTAAATGTTACTTGCCTTCCAAATTTGTAGTGAATTCTGGATCACGTGATGTTATCATTTAATGACATAAACCTTTTGAGGTCATTCCCCCCTTGGAATCTATGACGATTCTGGTTACTAAAAATGGGATAAAAGACTGTGGTTATTCCAGAGCTGATCGTGTATGGGAATGTATAGGTAACTGATTATTACTGAAGTATTATGATGGGGTCGCCATCAAATTATTTTTATATTTAGCAAAAAGGGGTCTGTTATTAAGAGATGTTAGTTATTTGTAAAATGTTTTTCTTTGTGGGGGGCTGGTTATGTTAGGGTAATCACAACTTGATGCAAAACTTATTAAGGTGAAATTTCACTCTAGATTGCTATGATAATTAAGGGAATTAAATGGATGCTTAAAGTTTACAGTTACACTAGTGAAGATGGCACGTGACGGTACAAAGGTGACTGAATTGTTCTAGTAATGAGTATAGTGAGTGGTTTTAGAGCTTCACTCAACCAATTTCCTGATGTAATAAAATAGTACAACTGCTGATTTTTCTCAAGGAGGTAAACTTGTTAAGTTGTAGTCAGCTATTACACGTGTTTTTAAGGTAAGGAATTAACAGATGTGACAGAAAAAAATGTAGTGGTGTTATCAAGAGATAACAAGTTGAAGATTTTGCAGGAATGGAAAGTAATGAAAACTTTTAGGACTTTCTAAGCTCAGTGTGCAGTATGGAGTAGTCATCAGGCACCTTTTGTAAGGGATGCCAACAAACACAACCTGCTCACTAGTCCACAGGACATCAAAGGCAGATGGAAGCATATTTTCAGCAGCTTCTGAAGGAAGAAAACCCCACAGAAACTGTACTGCCTCCGAATAAGCCTATGATGAAAGAGGAAGAAGAGCCCATCCTAGAAGAAGTAGGAACAGCACTGAGGAAAATTAAGTCAGGGAAAGCAACAGGTTCCCATGAATTCACAGCAGATATTATCACATTTTGGATCAATTAAGAGAGAAATGGATCCTGAGGATACTCATAGTGGTATGGAAGAAGCATATCCTAGAAGACTGGAGAATAAGCATTTTACTTCCAGTGTACAAGAACAAAGGGGTAATTCAAAATTGTGGGCAGTACAGAGGTATCAAACTCCTGTCACACTGCACAAAAGTGTTGGAGAGGGTGATTAATAAATATGCAGAATAGTAGAAAGTAAGATAAACATTTCAGATTCAAATCAGAATGCAGTACAACTAATGTGATAGTTGAGGTGAGACACGTAATTGAGAAGAAGTTTGAGAGATAAGAAAAAGAGTCCAACCAGCCCTTCCTCAACTTAGAGAAAGCATATGAAGGTCCAAAGAAAGCTGATTTGAGCATATGGTTCAAACTCCTGTATTTACTGCAAGCTTTGTACAAGGACCAAATGACAGATGTATGAACAATGTTCAGACTCAGAGAGATTCCCAGTGGGAGTGGGTGTGCATCATTGTTCATATCAGACCCCTGTGCTGTTCATACTGGATGGACTGCATTAGCAAACAGGTAGGAGGGGACAAATCAACAAAGCTGCTGTATGCCGACGATGTGACATTACAAACAGACTATTAACAGGAACTTCAGAAAATAATAGGGAAATGGAATGCAAAACTGAAGGCATACAGGGTGAAATTGAGTGCAGACAAGACAATTGTCTTAACAGCAAATGGGATAACTCAGAAGAAGCTGAAAATTGAGATTGAAGGGAAAATAGTTGAACAGGTTAACAGCTTAGGGTATCTGGCAGGGGTGTTTGAGGAGAAAGGAGGTTTGAATGAGGTGGTCAAAGCTATAATCAGATTGGCTGCAGACAACTGGTACAGAGAGTCAAGCATAGTATGTGACAGAAAAACGTCAAAGAAGCTGAAAAGTAAGGTGCACAAAATAGTTGTGCACCCAATAGTATTGTATGTTACAGAAACTTGGGGAATGAAGATAGATCAGTTGAGAAAATTGGAGGTGATGGAGATGAAGTGCCTAAGACAGATGTTAAGATACACACTGTGGAACAGACAGATACATGAGAATATCAGAGCAGAAGCCAATGCAGTTCCAATTGCAGCAAAAGTCAAAGAGAACAGATTATGGTGGTTCGTGCATAGGTGAAGGAAAACATAAGTCAATTTAGTGCAGAGGATTTGGGAGAGACAGGAAGAAGGCAATAGGAAATGTGGACATTCAGCAAAGAGATGTTTGGATTATGTAAGAGAAAACTTGCAACAGTCAGAAATAACTGTAGAAGATTTTAGGAAAGTAGCATTGAATCGAGAGAGAGATGGTGTCTTAGGCCCTGACCCCATGTAAAAAATGGTGATAAAGGGAGGTTGATGATGATGTACAGGATGGACTACATGATCAGTGTTAGGATGAGTGTGTAAAATGCACCATGGATAAGAAGTGCTTGTTTCTATGTCATGTTATAGGACGATGATGTTGATGCACCAGTTATAAATGTATTTTAAATAGGTTATGTTTTGTTATGCAACACTGGGATATGCATGTATATTTAATTGCAAAGTACTTCTTCTGTACATGTAGGCAGAGATGATACTAGTAAAAAAAAAAGCTTTTCCTGGACTAAACATATGTGTGCAACTAGGGGGGGTGGCAAAGTAAGATTTTTGATATATATCTGCATAATTTAGGCCCAAGAAAGGAGGCTTTGGCTTTTAGAAAATGTGTAACTATAGAGTAAAAGGGCAAGTCGGGGGATCCAGGAAAAGACAAAGAGCAATGACTGGAAGCTGCACCTTACTATAACTTTATAAAAGGTTCTCTGAAAAGACCTCTGTCAGATATTGAAGGGTCTCAAAAATCATTACTACTTCACTGTCTCCCCTTGAGCACTCCTCAAAAATAGTCTTTTACATTTGGACAAGTAAGAGATAGGTTTTCTGGCTTCCTGCAGAATGCACTCCACTTTCTCTCAGAAATTTCACCTCTAACAACTAATCCTTGAAAGTGTTGGGTGAGAGGATCTAGGCTGTTAATCTAAAGCCATTTAGATTGGCATGCACTAGAACCATCTGAGATAGGAAGTGCAGTGTTGTAGAACCAGAAGAGGACCTTCTCTCAGCATTTGCATTAGCTAAAAGAATGATGGTTGTCTTATTGTAGGAGTTTACCAGGAAGGCTTTAATCTTGTCCTTGCTGATCTTCTGCAACACTCTGGGGATCAGATAAATAGGATGAGGCATACAGAAAGCCCCTTCTCAAGGGATGACAAAGGCATTCACTGCTATTACCTGTTTGCATGGGGATCTGGAGAAAAACTTCCGCAGCTGAAATGGTGTGGAGGTCCATCATTAGGTAATCAGATTTCTATGTTATTGAAACCCACAGATCTGAAATAGTTGCCTGCATTTGATCATCAACCTGTGGGAATCGGATCCGGATTGGATCCGAGATGGCAGCTTCACCAGCATCTGATCCAAGCTCCAAGCTCCTCCCCTTACCCATAATACACATCCATCACCTTCCTTCCCTCAGATCTTGTTTGCCGCGGCTTTGCCAAGCAGCGTGGTCTCAGAGATGCAGGCGTGGTGGGTGATTTTTTTTCGGATAATTTTGGGAGTTTGTTGCTGGTAGCGACAGGTAGGTTCCCATTCCCTTGCTTAACTTCCCCTTCATTTGTGTCATGTTCTTCCCTTTCAAAAGTGAAAATAAAAAAAAAAAAAACAAAAAAAAAAAAGTAGAACAGTTTAGCATAGTAGTTAGAGTAGGCCTTCCTGTCCCTTCCCATACTGCTAGTCAGTGAAAATGTGTGTGTGTGTGTGTGTGTGTGTGTGTGTGTGTGTGTGTGTGTGTGTGTGTGTGTGTGTGTGTGTGTGTGTGTGTGTGTGTGTGTGTGTATGGTCAAGCAGATTAGGGCTTGTGCCTTTTGGCTTTAACCTTGTTTAATAATGGCAGCTCAGCAGTCTAAGCTGGTTTTCAGGAAATGCACAGAGTGTGGCCATAAGTTATCTCCAGCTGATGGCCGCACTCTGTGTGTGATGTGTTTGGGGGCATCCCATCTTTAGAATATTTGTGTGGGGTTTAACCCCAGGGCCCTGAAGGATCGCACGACAAAACTAATTCTTAAAGGGCTTCTTCCTGCTATAGAGGCAGCTGCCTCTGCTTCTTCTTCTTCAGCCACAGTCTCTTCCCTTCCCTTCCCTCCAAGGCTGGGACTCAACCTCCAGTACATAGGCCTGTGGATAAGGAGAAGGGCAAAGACAAAGAGAGAGAGAGAGAGAAAAACAAAGGGAGGAAGAGATCCCAGGACCAGATGGAACCGGTAGGTCCTCCTCCGAAACAACAAATAGTTACAAAGCCAGTTTCTCCTCGGCTCTGCTCACCCAGATTCTCGCCAGAGGAACCTAGACCTTCTTTCAGGGCCTCTGCACATCGATCCTCCCGGTCGGCATCTGTGGCCTCTTCAGGTTCCACCAGGAGTTTCAGTTCGGCGGACATGGACAAAATGATGAGAAGGTTCATTCTCACCCAGATTCAGATGGGGGTCTTGCTGACCCCCTCTCCCTTTGGAGGGGGGAGCTCGCTTACCTTTTTTGCCCTGATATCTCCTTCTCCAGTCCAACCCCTGGTATTGGAGTCTGTGGATCTGAGAGGTCCCAGTATCAGGGGATTGGCACCAATGGTACAGAATACCTCGATGCCGGCCATTACCTTGAGTGCGTTGGTTTCGACTAGTTCGGATCCGAGCGTCTCTTGGAGCAGAAGCCTGGGCATCTGATCCGAGGGGTTGGGTCTTTCTCCTTTGGTGCGGACGTTATCAGGTCAGGGCCCTCTCCTTGGTATCTCAGCTCCAACAGGCTCTGCTCCGCTATTCGATGTGGTGGAAAGGGTTCTCTCCAGTGGATCGAAGCCCCTGACCATCTCCTCGGATTCTGCCCTGATTCCCTCACCTCTGGGTGCGTCTTCAGTGATTTTGCCTATTCAGGGACAGCCCATGCTTGATGTGCCCCAGACTGTTTCCCTCGAGGAATCACAGGTAATTTGCGAGCCCTCTCCGGAGAGTCCCACCGAAGAGGTTCCTCACAAACGAACGTGCAAAATATGCCACCTAGACTCCTCCCCAGAGTCCCTCACTGAGGCTACCGATTTGGAGGAAGGGGAAGGTTCCCCCAGATCACCTCCCTAATGACGTCTCATTTGGAGACATCATGGAAATCCTGTGCCAGTGGGGGGTTGGTCCGCATCCAAGCATTCCTCTGATAAGTTGGTGTTTCTGGAGGCCTTCGGCATGGGCCCGTCTACCTCCTGGGTGTTCCCCTTGTGGATCCCTTGGTGGACCTTATTACCACCCAGGCATGGAAGGAACCGGACACTCTGGAGCCAATTCCCAAACATCCTGACAAAATTCTGAGCCATCCTGTAGACAGACCTTGTTGGAACAAGGGGTCCCCAGTGGATGCCATGGTGGTAGCGGCTGCCACTAAGAAAGAACTAGCCCGGGAAAGTCCTACAGTCCATACCCCCAACCGAGAGTCCAGGACGATGGATTGTCTAGGAAAGCAGACATATGCTTCAGCCACCTTTTCTATAAGGGCGCTGAATTATTTGGCCCACATAACTCGACTGCAGCACGACCTGAGTCGACCCCGGAGTCCATGTCACCGGAGGATAAGTGCGTATTCTCCGCATGAATGGCCACTCTCAAAGCAGTTTCTAATACGTCCATGCACCTCCTTTCGCATGCTACTGAAGGAGCGGCAAAGGCGGCCGGGTCCGGCGTTGCCATGAGGCGATACTCCTGGCTCAGGCTATGTCAGTTCAAGGAAACCTTTAAGGTGTCTTTCATGAATGCCCCTTATAATGGTTCTTCCTTGTCTGGGAAGACGATTTGCAAGATGTTAGTCCAGAGTGAAAAGGACAGGAAGATACTGTCTGCCATCGGGATCCGCTTCTCAAACCCCCAAAAATCCTTTTCCAGGGATCAGCAGGAGCAAAAGAAGATGTGGTTCTGGAAGTGTCAGTATTCCTGGGACACTCAGGACTCATTTTCCCCTAGAGACAGGGGTATAAGATAGACGATGGCCCAGAGTCTTGAGAAATTTCCAGTCTCGAGAACCGTTCTCGTTCAGGCCCATGCAGCATCCCTAAGGAGCTGCCCGACTGCTCTGCTCTGGAGGCAGTCGGGGGGGGTCGCCTTTCGATGGACCTGGCAGCATGGGAGTCCATGTCAGCAGACCATTGGGTGCTTCAAATAATATCCAGAGGTTATATCATCCCTTTGTGGAAACTCCCATTCCACCAAAACACCTCTTGGACATTCCACCCGTGCAAAGGGAGGTAGCAGTGCTTGAAAAAGAAAAGCTGCTAAGGAAACGAGTCATCCAGCCTGTCCCCCAAGATCAATCCAGATCAGGCATTTTTTCCAGGTTCTTTTTAGTGCCAAAAAAGACGGGGGACCGAAGGCCTATTCTGGACCTTGCCACCCTAAACCTGTCTGTTGCCAAAGAGAAGTTCCGGATGGTCACTCCACAATCCATCCTGCCTTACCTGCAGGAGAACGACTGGATGTGCTCAATAGATCTCCAGGATGTGTACTACCATATAAAGATGCACACACACTCCAGGAGATTACTCTGCTTTCGGCTAGGGGCCAATCACTTTCAATTCTGAGCCCTAACCTTCGGTCTCACCACAGCCCCCAGGGTGTTCACCAAGGTCATGGCAGTAGTAGTGCCTCACAGGGGATACAGGTCTACCTGTACCAGGATGATTGGCTCCTTGCAGCTCCCACCAGGCATGTACTTTGTCAGGCCAGAGACTATTTCCTGAAACTGTCAGATTTGCTGGGAATTACAATCAATATATCCAAGTCTTCTCTAGACCCTGTTCAGGTCTTAAACTACATTGGAACAAATATAGATACATTGCAAACCAAGTTCTTTCTAACTCCAGAGAGAGTTCGGAACTTATGACTTTTGTGTCCGTGATTCTTCAGTCTCATCTTCCTCCAGCCAAGGCAGTATTACGAGCCCTAGGTTCCAAGGCAGCCACCATTACTCTTCTCTCCTGTGCTCGTCTTCATATGCAGGTACTACAGTGGACATTAGCGGTTCAATGGTCATTACTAGATCTACCGTTGATGCATCCTATTCATATAAGCAATGCTTGCAGGAAGTCCCTCCTCTGGTGGATACACTCCTCGGATCTAATTGAAGGATGAACTTTTATTGCAGCCCCTCCTAAGCCACGGTGACCACAGATGCCTCCCAACTAGGGTGGGGAGGCATTTCTCGAGCAGGGCAGTCCAAGACATGTGATCTCTGATCAAGATCAAGTTGCATATCAACGTTCTAGAGATGAGGGCGGTCTTGTTAGTGTTGCAGGCCCTTCATGCCTTTCTTCTTCTGAGAACATGTCAGTGGTCTGGTACATCAACAAGCAGGGAGGAACCAGATCTTACCCCCTTTGTTATGAGGCCATGAGAATGTGAGAATGGGCGATCTCCACCAACCGTTTTCTGGTAGCAACGCACATTCCAGGTCGATCTAACATACTGGCAGACAAACTGAGCAGGATTATCCTGATGCCTTACAAGTGGTCTCTGAATCCTTCTGTGGTGGAGCAGATCTTCCTTGAGTGGGGTCGGCCTTGCTTAGATCTCTTCACATCTCCTTCCAACGCGAAGTGCAGCAAGTTCTTTGCTCTGATACCCCCCACAGGGGGAATCCCCCAGGGACACTCTGGTCCATGTTTGGCCTCCTGGTCTTCTTTATGCTTACCCACCAATACCTGTAATAACAAAGTTTCTCCAGAAGGCTCGCAGGTTGGGGAGCAAAGTTATCCTCATTGCCCCATTCTGGCCTCGTCAAGTCTGGTTTCCCTTCCTTTGGTCTCATCTGATAGTTCCTCCATGGATCTTGGATCCAATACCAGATCTCATTTCGCACCCCTCGAGGGTCCCTCATCCAGACCTGGGCAGTCTGAAGCTCACTGCTTGGCTGCTCCAGTTCCCTTGATTGTTAGGACTCCTGGTCTGTCTTCTCCGGTCAAGACTATTCTGGTGGCAGTGCATAAATCATCTACCAGAAGACTATACCGTAGCAAATGGAAGCGTTTCTCTATCTGGGCTTCTCAAAGGGATTTGTACCCTTTCACAGCTCCTGTTCCAGTGGTCCTTGAGTTATTGGGGTACATTTTCCAGCAGGGTACTAGCTCATCTACAGTGAAAGTTCAACTGGCTGCCATTTCCAATTTCCATGTACATGAGAACATGGCTTCTTTAGCTTCCTCCAGATGGTGCAAAACTTTTATTAAAGGTACTTTTCTTTTAAGACCCCTGGTTAAAGATCCTACACCTCCTTGGGATCTTACCCTAGTTTTACAAGCTTTGGTTGCTTCACCTTTGAGCCTACTGCTTCTGTGGATTTGAAATTTTTATCCTGGAAGACAGCTTTTCTAGTGGCTATCACCTCAGCTAGGAGAGTGTCAGAACTCCAGACATTATCTGTCAAACCTCCATATATGATTTTCTATAAAAACAGGGTTTCACTTCGTACTAATCCCTCTTTTCTTCCAAAAGTGACCTCTGAAACAAATATCAATCAGTCAATCAATTTACCTGTTTTCTTTCCAAATTTTCAGAAAAGGGGTGAATATAAATTACACTTGGTTTACTGTCAAATGCATGAAGTTGATATGTGCGAACGGTTAGAACCTCGACACATAAGACTGACGTCATGAATACTAAGTAGGTCAGATGATCGACAAGGAAATATGACATTTCCTTGTCGATGTAAACTTTGACTCCTATTTTTTTTTTTTCCATTGCTGTAGTGATTCAAACAGTGCGCCCAAAGTCCCGAGTCGTGCAAAGCATTAAAGAACATAACCCTTAGTGCATGAAAGCAATTGTTCAACGGTGCCATGTGCCAGTACCATGTCCGTGTACCACCCTTGCAATAAACAGTTACACTTCACATCAGTAGTCACCATCAACCATGTCAACACAGTCCTCATTGCAGTTCCATCACCAGTTATACACACAGTTACACTTGCATTTTCATCAGCAGTTATGCAAACAGTCCCGCTGCAATCCCATCAGCAGGTGGTTGTTTCAGTGGTGAACAGAAAGCAGTACAGTAATTCTCTTCATTACGTTGCTTGAATGACACTTGTACCCATACCCTAAAAGCTACAATGTTTGGCTGTAAGCTCAACAAAACCTTTAGGGGTGAAGTCATCCCTCTTCTGCAGCAACCTGAGAAATACCTCCTCCCTATCCACAAGCTGCCTACTCTTAGGGGATGATGGCAGGCAACGTATAAGTCTGGCCCGCATATCATCCACATGGTTCTGTTCCAGGCAAATTACATGCAGAACTTCATGCAGAAATAGCTGTTTCATGCCAAGCAGACTCCTTAACCTCCTATGTCAGCCCTCAACACTATTCTGTGTACATGGATAACCCATGGTACACGTATGTGCCTGATTCCAAAAAGCCACTTCAAACAGGGGTGGTATGACTTCGGTGGAGGACTGCCTCATGCCACTTCTCCGTGGTCTGCCCACTAAGTAATTCATCTTAAAGAACTCACATAGAGGCCTCCCATGGACAGGCATGTCACTCTGGATCTGCTGGAATGTGTCCATTACATAGTTAGGGTGGTACAAAGGCCAAGGATGGGATCTGTTTACACAATGAGGCAAACTGGACGTCATTGCCAAACCCGACAGTAAGCCTCAACTTCTGTATCTGACGCCATATGATCTGACAAAAGTGGAACCAGCACCCCAGAGCATTGGAATCTGGCAAATTCCTCTTAACACTATTAACAGCAGCCTTCTCAAAATCACTCAGGACAATGGCAGGCTTGAATAATAACCCATTTACCTGACAAAGTTGCATTACAACTCTCCAAAGATAGTCATATGTTTGCTCTGATTTTGATGTCAACACCTCATATACTGCTGGAAATACCTTCCCGGTTATATTTCCCTGTAGGTTACAGTACACTGTACATAGCTGCTTGAATTTGCGGGTATTTAAGGGGAACGTACCATCGATGAGTATTATGTATGGCGGTTACTCACAGTAGTAATGATGACAGCTGGTGGGGTACCTTCACTATGTTCACCCCGGCCTATTAGGAATGACCCTCAATATTATTTTTTCTGTGCCTTGCACCTCCCTACTCTTCCTACGTAGTCTGCATACAGACTGTTTAAGAGCATCTGTATTTGGCAGAGTGGTAGCTATATCAGTAGAGGTGCTTGCCATCACCTCTGATACTATCCTGCAAGGGTCCTCCTGACAGGAAGCAGCACTTCTCTTAATGTCACAACGTACCTGTGCTTCCTCATACCTCTCCAGAGTTGGACCATGGAAATGGCCAGTACTTTTTAATAGCCATTCCTGCAGCTATAGTCTCCCCTACACAACGGCCCTTACATTTAGCCCTAACCTTTATAGTGCAACACCAATAGTTCCTGACACCTCTACTCCTCTCCAAGTAGTACTGGTAGCCATCTACATTGAGCAGCTTCTTGCCCTTCTGTGTTTCCTTGGTGGTGTACGTGGACCCACTACTCCTGGGGTTGTATTCCTGATGTCAGACATGCTCACTATCTTCTGCTGACCTACGTATGGAATATATGGGTATCACTATCTTGGTCTAGCATTGCACATGTACAGCGCTTTACAGGTCTGTTCAACACATTTACACTTACCAGGTATACTCAGCCGTCCGCCATTGTAAATCCACTCACAGATGTTTTCCACCGATCGTTGATTGCCCTTTAAATTTAACGCCTCTGTTGCATACATGCATTCATAACGACATAATGACGTTTCCACGACAACTGGTTGGTCGACGGTTATATGTTCGAAAGTACAGGATTGACGGTGTTATCACTGTCGAAGTTCTGACATTAATTTTGAGTTTCCAACTGTCGACCATCCAGCTGTCGTACATGTAAGTTTAGTGCTTTTGATAATAAACCATTACACTTACTAGACATATACAGACAGCTACGTTTCTACTTACACAGGACTAAGGCCTTTCGCAAGTCTGGCCAGTTGTTTGCATCTTCTTCTACACCTTTTTCTGGAAAAACAGGTTTCTAAGGTAACCATTGCCAGATGGATTTCCCTTTGCATCCTTCAAGTTTACAAAGACAAAGGTATGTCTCTTCCGAGTAGGATAAATATCCATTCTACCAGGTCCATGTCCACATCAGCGGCTGTTTGGTCTAGGGAGTCTTTGGATGATATTTGTTCGCCGGCTACTTGGTCCTCATCTCACACCTTCATTTCTCATTATAAATTGGACATGGTATCTACAGGGAGAGCATCTTTTGGCTCCATGGTGCTCCGAAATATCCTTCCATGAGGGCCACCCAAGAATTTGATAGCTGGGGACTCTGTCCCACAGGTTGATGATCAAATGAAGTCAACTACTTCAGATAAAGAAGTTATGTATTCACCATAATGTTCCATCTCCTGTTCTTCATTGTTAGTAAGGTATATCGGATCGGGCTTATGTGTATTGTGTAGCAAACTCGATCTGAAGGAAGGAAGGAGATGGAGGGGTATTATGGGTAAGGGGAGGAGCTTGGAGCTCAGATCAGATGCTGGTGAAGCTGATCGGATCTGATTCCCACAGGCTGATGACAAATGTAGTCCAACTACTCAGATGGAACATTATGATGAGTACATAACTTCTTTTTTTTTTTTTGAATATGACATTTTTAAAAAGTGGCATGTGTACACATACAGTAATAGGAAAGAAAACAAACCATAACCACAATTCTGTTAATATTTTCATAAAGCATACATATATTTTTTTAACAATTTAATTCACTCCAGCATTACATGAATTGTTCAATTCCTACCTTCCCTTAACTTTCACTCCTCCTTCAGGACATTTTTCTGTCTGTATTGTTCCCACAAATTCCATTTATTCTATGTAATTTGCTCATTCCCTTTTCTAAACATCTCACTTTCAGTTCTTTTATTTCCTTTACAGCATTAATACTTTAGTTGCACTTGGTTTAGATAGTATTAAACGTAGTGAAGCCTTACTATGCCTTGACAATTTAGATCCTATATCCCAGCTCAAAAGAATAATTTCTTATTAGTTACAGACATTTTCTGACTCAATATTTCTGGCAAAGTGCTCTGTGGGGAATTTTTAAATTCTGCAAACTCATTACACCCCCCCCCCAAAAAAAAATGTTCCCGATTACCTCTCTCTTTCCCAGCACACCTCCACCATTTGTTATCTTCCTGAGGAAAATCCCCCTAAAGCTTGCTTGGGCTATAAAAATACCTAGGCAAACACCTCATTGCAAAAATCCTAAACATTCTGGACTTTGTTGCATACCTGGAGCCATACAGATGTTATCCCACTCTTCTCTTGTAAATTGCCTTTCCAGTCTATCTTCTCAATCTGTTCTAACCTCCTTCTAATTGATTCTTAGTTGCCATGCAATATTTTATATGCTGTTAACCCATTCCCTGCAACGCAGTTCTGGAAGTTTGCACTATAACTTCTAATGGGTGGGGCCTAACCTTTTTTGATAGAATCAAATTGTCATCACATTTCAAACAAATGCTTATATATCTGGATAAATGTCAAACTGTCCAGAACAAACTGTTTTTATTGTAGAAATATTCTTTAGGTTCCAGGTCTTAAACTGGATTTCATAAGTCACAGTTGTTGCTACTGTTCTTTCGGCTTTTCCCATTTAGGGGATGCCACAGCGGAACTCTAGTCCACTAATGATTGGCAGTAGATTTTTACAGTGCCGAGGTGCCAGCTCGACGCCCAACCTTCAACGAAGGCACGCCCTACGCATGTTTTTCGAACGCCACTCAATTGCGGGGAGGACATGCAGACTCCACACAGAAGGTGCTCCAGCCAAGAATCGAACGGGAGAACCTCTTGCTGTGAGGCAACAACGCTACAGCTGCACCACCGTGGCTTAATTTCATAAGTCACAGTAAATACTAAGTTTGTAATATTTTCTAAACAACTTACAATATCTCAGCAACCATTCAAGTAACACACATACGTTTAGCAACATTTTGTTCACCCTGCTGAGAGCTTTCATATTAGGCTATGCAGTTCTGTCTGTGCTACTTGTTTGTTGACATATTTAGAAAACATGAGATGTATGACACTATACCTATTGTATGAATAGCAATTAATCTCTGTTTAACTTCACTAGACAGAAGTCTAATATCACTACAGTTGCATCTCACACTGTGTAAGCCTTAAAATTAAATATTTTAGTATTCTGTATGTAGCATGGTTTTGGAATTATTAATGCAAATATAAACAAACAATATTTGGCACCTAGAGGTGTCAGTAGGATGTAACTGCAGAAACACCTGAAGGCATCACTTGTTAAGTATCCCCTTTTTAATATCAGCTTTTGTTGTAGATTCAGCAGAAACTCAGTGTGTGTATTTCTCTTAACACTGTCTGTCCTTTTCTCTTTGCCTGTATATTCTTTTTTTCAGTCACTGGTAGGGAAGGCAGTTTCTAATTTGCAGTCCGAACTTCGGCTTGGCCTCGTCCATGCTGTTACCTTTCCCTCCCAAGTTATTTGCTCCCAGTACCTTGGTTCATTTGCTAATTTTTCTTCAACAAATTCCAGGCATCTCTTGCCTATTTTCTGTACCCATACTTGCAATCTTCTGTATTGATAAAATGTCGTTTCTACAGTCCCATGCTGGTTTAGTTTTCAGAATACTTTCTGCTGACTTATAAATTTAATAATCTGTATGGCTGCTATTCTACTTAAGGGCCTGCATCCAAAATCTCAGTCTCTGCTTGTTTCATGAAATCCACCCTATCCCTTCAAAGGTGGCAATTCTAAAGCACTTTTTTCTAAGGGGAGAATCAACTTGCCGTCTTTCCTTCCCAAATGAATTCCTTCAACTCTCTATTATTATCCACAACTTCTCCTCTGGTTGGTAAAAATACACCTGACCTGTACGTAAAACGAAAGAGGCTTAAACAACTTCACTACTTGCATCCACAATCAGAAGCACTTTGAGTTTCTCAAATTTTTGTATGCTGTTTTATTCACTCTTCCTACATTATCCTTAGCTGTCTTACAGTAAAATCCTTTTTAATCCATACACCTAAATACATCATCTTACCATGTCCACTTAAATACGGTATTGCTGAAACAGTTTATGTGTAGTCACATAGTTTACCACTATAGCCTTTGTTTTATCATCATTTATTTGATATCCTGAAAAGACTTTAAATAAACTGAAACTGCCTCAAAATGTTCTATAACACCAAAATCTCTATTTCTGGATTTATCAAATACAAAATAATATCTCCCAGAAATAAAGCTAACTTTTGTTGATTAACATAGTAGCTATATCACTTAATTTGCGAGTCCCTTATTTTCTGTGCTAATAGTTCTAAATACAAAAATAAAGAGGAAAGAGGGCATCCTTGCCTGATTCTATTGGTCAAACACAGCTTGTCAGAGACTTACCTTTCCATCTTAATTCTTGCCACTAATCCCTAATATATCCTCTTTGTTAATACAATTATTCTATTAGGGAAGACATATGCTATCATTGCCCTGCTCATAAAATCCCAGCTGCCCCTATTGAATGCTTTCTGTGCAAGACCCATGTCGCACTCTGCTTCTCTCCGGATCATCATCATTTTGTTAGTATTGTGAAATGTTTGCTTCCCCTCCACAAAACCATATTGGGTTGTATATATCACTCTTGGTAACATCTTTACCATTCTGTTAGCTATTGTAGAAATAAGCATTTTATAATCATGGTTAAAAATTAAAATTGGTCTGTATAAAGCTGGGTCTATAGGGTCTTTACCCTCTTTGGTAATCTAGCCACCACAGCTTTCTTCCAAGATGTTGATACTGTCCCCACCCCTTTTTAAATTATTATTAAATACAGCCTTACAGATCTTTATCACTTTCGTCCCTCTGCCATTGACAGGATTACCATCTTTTTCCTTAGACCTCCCTGTTGATTGATTATACATCACCATGCTCGTCATCCCTTCCTATCCTAGCCATTAATTCCTTAGCCACATTTTCCTCTAAGTTTGGCATAGTTAAGTCTTCAATAAATATTTTCATTTCTGCCTTTTCTTGGTTTCCCCATTTCTCTGCTTTATACACCTTTTTGTAGAATTTCTAAAGTACCTCTAATGCCTCTATAGGATCTCTGGTTAATTTTCTTGTCATTGTCTACTTAGGTTTGGCAAAAACCATTTCTACTTTGTTGCCTTACGTTATTATGCTGAGTGTTTCTGTGATCTGGAATTGTTATCAAAAGATACTTGATTCAACAGCAGCCTTTTTAAGTACATGCATATTATCCATATACTCCCTTATTTCTCCTTTAGTACTCAGCAATTGCTCCCCGTCTTGTTCTGTTGGATCTCCCTTCTTCTATAATACTTTAACCTTTGACAACCCCTTTACAATAACTCCTGTTACTTCTTTCCAATATCTCTTTCTCTCATTTCTACCATTTTTTAAACTCCATTTTCATTTATCTCACCCTCTAGCTATCCCTTCTGAAAAAATGTCTATCACCCACAATAACTTTGAATCATTTTCACTACCATTCCATAAATTTATGTCTTTTCAACAGATAAGTGGGAAAGCACCAGTGACTCATTTTTACTTAATTACCTATCATGTTTGTCTTAATTTTTATTGGTGTGTAATTGGAAATTGTTATTAGATGTGTTTCAAAACCATGCTCCTGTGAAACATAGCTGCCCAATCTAGCTCAGATCCTATTCATTTAGTTGGTCTGATCTGACATGTGGGTCCTTGAGATGCCTGTTTTACCTGATCTGTTGAATTAGTGCTCAAGCCCCTTTAAGAAATCTTCCTTCCTATAATGCACCTGTCTCCTTAGTTACCTCAGATATTGTTTTCTGCCTCTAAAACCAGCAGCATGATCTGAAACAGATAAGTGCCCCACCTCATTTGACAAAAAAATTATCTTAGTGTTATACAGATCTTTCGTTCTTTACAGTGTTTTCTCGCCACTTGCAAATTTTATTAGAAGGTTGTACTGTGTATAGGTGTGTGTGTGTATAGAGAGAGAGAAAGAGAGACAGAGAGAAATGTATAATCTTGCATATTTAGGTATTACACTGTTTTTGTATATAGTAGTTACTGCAAGTTTAAGATCCTAAGGACTCTTACAGTTAGGAACTGCGTACATTTCAAAATGTTTTCAGTGTGCTGTTGAATTTCTGCTTACTTAACCAGTGTTTTTTGCTTAATGACTATAAAAAAAAAAGAAACCAGCCTCAAACAATGCACCAATTGTAGACATAAGATCCCACCTTAGGACCTGAATGAGTTGCATGTAGTCTTTTCTGGAGTTCAACACCTTTTGATGTCTTGCAAATTTGTGCTTCTTTTGGACCCAGAGCATTAGCAAAAACAAGTTAATTGTTAAAGGCCTACTTCTACCGGATTGAGAACCTCCTAAAACTCCTGTTCCTCCAGATCCAGAATTTATTGATCCTATTACAATTCATAATTCACATAAGAAATATCTTGACAATTTGGACTGCCCTACTTCAAGACTTTCCTCAGCACCCTTAGTGTGATCCTTCATGTCATACAAAGTACATCCGAAGCTGATTTAGATTGCTTGATGCAGAATTTCCTTAAGACCAGAAGAGAGATGAGGTTGGGTCCATGAAGATTTTTCCTATCCTAACTCCTTCACTGGTCAGCATCTTGGCTCTGGTTTCTTCAGAACCATTGTACTGTCTGGGTCCTGTGGCCAAGAGATTGGCATTCCATGCTTCTTTGGCTCTGGCTTCATGAGATCCATACCAGTCTTAGACCCAAGGAGTCTGGACAATGCTTTTGGCTCTGTTAATGGAGCTACTGCCTTTAGGACTGCTAGTGGTGTCGGATTCATCTGACATCAAGTCTTTGGTGCCCTTTCCCTCATTGGGGTCTGCAGCCTTCTCGGCTGAGAAGGGGGCCCACCTGTGATGGCATCTCTTTCTTCAAAGGGAGGATTGGATCTGTCAGTGGGAAAGCTCTCCTTTGATCCTTTGGAGGTATGCATGGTCTTCCAGGTGTTGGGAAGGATCATTTCCAAACCTAAGAGAGTGGATACATAGGCTCTACTGGACACGGTTCCACCCCATATTCCTCTCAGTCTCATTTTATTCTAATCGAGCATCTATGGGGCAGAGTCGCTATGTTGAACTTAAACCTAATGCCCAAGCACAGAGGTAGTCCTCATCCTCTGAACCTCCAAAAAGAGGGCATGTAAGAGGAAATAAGACTCCCCATTGGAGTCCCCCATCTCAAATACTAACTTGTAGAATAGGGAGGGATCCCAAAATCCCCTCTGGAAGATGATTCTTTTGGCAATACACTGGACCTGTCACCCCCCCCCCCAATCAGGACGAGTAAGTATTGTTTGAGTAATGTGGAACAACACAACCTACATGCTAGATGGTACATCCAGCTCACAAGCTGATTGACTTGGTGGCCAGGAGGTCATGATAGGAGACCAGCACCTGTTTGTTCTTTTGGGGCTTTTTCAGAATTACCAGACATTTTTGTGCTAATCTACCATGTGTTGACTCCATCACTGCGGTGTCAGATACTGAAAGAAACCTTTTAGAAGATTTGGCTGTTCACCTCCCCCATAAGAAATAAAGGGTGGAAAGCAGACATATGCTTTGGCCACCTTCACACTTCGGACACTGAACTACACCACTCACATGAATAAGTTCCAGAGAGATATCGCACAGCAGGCTTTATCCACTCTGAAGAATCCACTGACGTTGGAGTCAAAGAAACAGCTAGAATCCACTCTGATGACCATGTCTACTATTACAAACCTCTACATGCACCTCATGCATAATGTAGGTGATAGGGCGGCCAAGGCAGCTGGAATTGTTATAACTGTGAGGTGTCACACCTGGCTGTGTCTGTGTGATTCTGTGAACAACTTTAAAGCATTCTTTACAAATGCTTCCTTTGACAGTTCATCATTATTTGGTCCATCCTTGAAAGAGAAGATGCTGAAAAGTAAGCAGGACTGTGTAAGACTCTTTCTTCCATCAGAGTTAAGTTCAAAGCCTCCTAATGCTCTTACAACAGGATCCAAAAAGGGCCTCATTTACTCCAGTTACATAAGTCTAGACATCAGTTTGGCTCACCTTCTAACAGTGGCAGCCATGGCAGAGGTGGTCCCTTCAAAGGTCACAGAGTCAGAGATTGAGGAGGTCCAAGAATCAGTGATACTGTGGGCCCTTCTTTGACAGGATGTCCCAGAATACCTGACGGCAGTTGGGGGACATCTCCCCCTTTATCTACACTACTGGTTCACCACCACACAGTATAATTGGGTAGGAGGGATAATAAGCAGAGGTTATTCCATTCCTTTTTTGGAAATTCCCCCTCAACCACATTGTCCACTGCAGGACATCATAACCAGGCAAAGACCACTTCAAGAGAGGTCTCCTTTCTTCTTGCAAAAATAGCCATCCAGGAGGTCCGACCAGACAGTGTCAGGATACTGTTCCAGATTCTTTTTGGTTCCACAAAAAATACCAAGGATTTCAGCCTACTGAACATGTATGTAAAAATTACTTGCTTCAGAATGGTCATGGTGCAGTCGAGTCTACCTTGTTTAAGGGGGGAGAATGAGTGGATGTGCTCAGTTGATGTTCAGGACAGTTACTGTCACATAAAGATAGCAAAGGAGTCCGGGAGATTTCTACACTTCTGAATAGAAGCCAGTTATTATCAATTCATAGTACTGCCATTTGGCCTCACCACAGTCCCCTGGATGTTCACCAAATTGTATCGCTGTTGTCATCTCTGACTTCAGGGACACAAGATTTTCATATATCTGAATGACTGGCAACTGGCTGAACCCTTGATTGAGTCTGTTCAGCAGGCCAGTGATTATCTTCTTTGCTGTTGCAATGTTCTAGGTATATCCGTAAATCTACAGAAAGCCAGATAAACCCCACTGAGAAACTAGTCTTTTTGGGATGTTATTTGGATACCATCCTTTCTGTTATCTCTTTCCCTCCCAAAGAAAAGAGCTCAGTCCAAAGTTTCCTACTCAAAAATTGCCCTGCCACCTGCTTAATTCACAGGGCCCTTGGCTTCAATTCTGGTGGCAGAATATGTTCATTTTCACATGAGAATGTTCGCAATCGCTCGTTCAAGCTCAGTGGTAGCAGAACTTGCTATCCTCTTTCCAAAACAATAGTGTCAAAGAATCATGCAGGAAACATCTTTGGTGGTGGTTGCATGACCCAATAGTTTCAGTAGGAAAACCTTTCCAAACTCTAGTTCTGGCAGCGACAGTGACAACAGACACATCATCCACTGAGTGTGTGTGTGTGTGTGTGTGTGTGTGTGTGTGTGTGTGTGTGTGTGTGTGTGTGTGTGTGTGTGTGTGTGTGTGTGTGTGTGCGTGTGTGCATGTGTGTGTGTGGGGGGGCATTACGAAGGGAGAATGGTCCAGGGTCTTTGGACAAACAATGAGGCCAAACTTCACATAAATGTCCTGGAGTTGAGGGCAGTCTTCCTAGTGTTGTAGGAATTTCAAGAGTACCTTCTCCTGGTCGTTATATCTTTCCAAATGGATAGCATGACAGTAGATTGGTACATCACAGATAAGAGGGAAAGCAGATTGTAGTCTCTATGTCAGGAAGCTATGAAGGTCTGGCAATGGGCAATAGCCTCCCACCACTTTCTGGTAGCAACACGCATTCTAGGTGCTCAGTGACCTTGTAGACAGGCTAAACAAGAATCTGCTAATGCCTTCTGAGTGGTCAATCAATCCAGTGACAAAGAAGAGAATATTCAGTCACTGGAGCACTCCCTGCCATGATATTTTTGCAACCCCACAAACACCAAGTGCCGCAGTTATTTCACCATGATTTCCTCCTCCAGAGCAGATACCCAGGGACACTCATATCACCATTGCCCACCCCGGATTCCTATATGCATGCCCAGACCTTCCCCTGATTTCCAGATTTCGACAAAAAGCTCTAAAGTGCAAATAACAGTCATTGTCTTAGCCTCCTTTTGGCTTAGACAGATTTTGTTTTCCCTTGATAAAACCTCACTTGAAGAAAGTTCCCTGGCTCACAGATCCAATATTTGATCGATTACTCATCACTCAGGGGAGCCTCACCCAGACCTACACAGTCTGAAACTAACTGCTTGGTTTCTCCAATTCCACTGATGGCTAGAGATGAGTCTCTCACTAATAGCACCTCAAAAATCCTGTACTCCTAATCTGTACCACAGCAAATGGAAAAGATTTGTATCTTGGGCTTGCCCACAAAATGTAGACCCTTCTAAGCACCTATAGCAGAAACCCTCTGATGTTATGTGATCCTATCTCGCCTACATTCTGTACTGATGGGCTTGGAGCCGATCCCTCGGCTCCGACTCGGCACGCTATGCTATAGAGCGAAGCCTCTTATTGGCTGAGCTATTTCTTATCCCAGGATGCACCACCACTAATCCCCCAGATCTCGTTTACCGCTTACAAGCTAGGACGTGGTCTCAAACTTGGCTGAGCTAAGTACTGTTTTCTTCAAAGTTTTCCTGTCAGGAATTTTGCTATTCTTACCCCAAAAGCTGTTTTAACAGCTATTGTTGTTGTACGAGTGTGTTTTGATAACTTTTGTTGAGAAAAAGTTGTGTTTTGGTTTAAGGGAAGGTTTCCCCGTTTAAGTTAGAGGGGCCTTCCCCTATTCTTTATCTAGCGTCTTTTGTTTTTTCAGGAGGTCAAGTACTTGCTTAAGTTAGAGGGTCTTGACCCTCCTTTTCAGTAATTTTTGTCTTGATATTGTGTATTGTTCTGACATTGTGTATTGTCTCGTTATAAAAAAACTTGGTTTATAGTTTTCCTTGTGTAAAACATCACCGAACAGCTACTTTAACTTGTTTTTTTTAGTGCCTGTTAGTCAGCATGTCTAAGGAACATAGACCCTCTGGGTTTAAAAAGTGCGCGAGGTGTGGTTACAAAATGTCTATAACTGACGACCACTCCTCGTGCGTATATTGTTTAGGCGCCAAGCACCTACAGGAGTCCTGTAGCGTGTGTCACGCCTTTTCTTCTAGTGTCCTCCAAGAGAGGAAGAATAAATTAATATTAAAAGGGCTGATTAAACCCTCCTTCGAGGAGGCCTTATCTTCCTCTTCCTCTCCTACCAAGAAGAAAAAAGTGTCGGCTCCGACCAGTCTGTCGGAACCGACTGCCAAGAAACCTAGGCAGGCTTCTCCATCGGCTCCACGGACTTCAGAGCCGAGGGCGGAACGGTCTGCCTCAATGCCTCCAGTCTCGACCCCTCTGGTTTTGGAGCCGAGGACTGGGGCATCGAGAGGCGGGTCACCTTCATCGGCTCCACTGATTTTGGAGCCGATGAGGGTTACCGGCTCAGACTCTTCCCCTTCGGCGCCGAAGCCCTTCTCGGCACCGAGGGAAATTGTTTTGAGTTCTCCCTCGGAACCGATAGTAGTCGAATCCATTCGGAGCCGGTCCCCTAGTCCTATGGAGCCGATGGAGAAGTCGGTTCGGACCCGATTGGTGTCATCTAGATCCTCCAAGATGTCTGATTCGGACATCGACAGGGTGCTCCTAAGACTTTTCCAGTCTCCGGTGTTCCAAAAGTTAGTTTCGGCTCCAGCCCATTCGGCTTCGGAGCCGATGGCCCACCCTGTTGTTATGGTTCCTCCTCCAACAGCCTCGGCACCGTTGGAGCCGGTGCTGGTGGAACCGATAGAGGTTTTCGGGTCGGGCCCGACCCTTACTCCAACCCCGGCTCTCGAGTCGGAGTTCGGTACGCGGACCTCCTCTGTCGGCCCCGGGGCGCCGGGACTGATGTTTTCGGTCCCAAGCCTTCCTCTCGGTGCGTCGGCTGCGGGGGTACCGTCTACCGTTGTGGCCACGGAGGTGGGACCTTCCCAGGATTCTGGTGGTCCCGCCTTCAGGGCCATGAGGAGTGCGTTAGCCAAATCTTCTTTGGCTACCTCCACGGTCTCCCCAGCACCTTCCCTGCATACGGAGACTGGGTCTTTGGCAGTCTCCCTGTCCTTAGACAGCGGAGCCCCGGGGCCTGAGGTTACCCCCACTGGGGGTTCCCCCCCTCCTGGAGGTCCCTCTGAAGCTTCTTCAGAAGAACCCCCCAGGAAAAGATCGTGCAAGAGGAAGCACGTTGACTCCCCCGATGAGTCTCTCACATCAGACACTGATCTTGATGATGCAGAGGGGTCCCCTAAGTCATCCTCAGATGATGTCTCCTTTGCAGACATCCTGGAAGCCCTTAACGAGGCGGCTGGCAATCCAAACCCCCTTCTGCTGATGAGTTGGTGTTCCTTAAGGCCTTTGGGGCTCAGCCCTCCGCCTCCTGGGTGTCTCCGCCCTTCGACGAGCTCCTAGATTTGATCTGTCGAAGGGCGTGGGAACACCCAGACTCTGTGGAACCGGTGCCTGCTCGTCCAAATAAGTTCCTGTCAGCACCCCCAGAAAAGGAGTTTTTGACGAAAGGTGTGGCTGTAGATGCCTTGGTGGTGGCATCTGCTACCCAGCAAGATGTAGCAGAGGCTTCGACGTCCGTCCATCCTCCTAATAAGGAGTCTAGGAGCATGGATCGGTACGGTAAGCGCACCCTAAGTTCAGCGGCCTTTACTTTAAGGTCCCTGAACTATCTAACGCACTTTACCAGATTTCAGAGGGATCTGATTAAGGAACTTTCAGATACCCTCTTGGGTAACCTGCCTGAGCAGCTGGCTACGCTGTCATCCATATCGAACGTCCATGAGGCTCATTTCTTATGCGGCCAAAGGGGCGAGTAGAGCGGCGGGTACAGGCATTGCTCTACGGAGGCAAGCCTGGCTCCGCCTGTGTCATTTTGCAGAGGCCTTTAAGTCTTCCTTTGCCGACGCCCCCTTTGATGGGTCCTCTTTGTTTGGACCCGAGGTAAAGGACACATTGACCTGCTGAGAGCAAGAAGGTAAGACTTTGACTGCCGTAGGGGCACGATTTTCCACTCCCTTTTGGCCTTACCCCAAGGCTAAAAGAGGAGGGAAAATGTGGTTCCGTAGATCTCAGAAGTCTTATCCGTCACAGCAGGACGATCCCCCTTCTAGAGGCAGAGGAGGGGGAAATTCTTCTGGAAGACGCAGTCCCAGAGGCGGCAGAGGCCCCCGCAACACTGGAGACCGCGAGTCCTTTCGTGGCTCTTCAGCCTTTCACAGTCCCTGAGGGATTGCCCGACTGTGCAGCTCCGGAGCCAGTAGGGGGTCATTTTTCGAGGCACCTAAAAGCCTGGGAAGGTATCACTCAGGACCGATGGGTGCTTCGAATTATCGCCGGAGGTTACGCCATCCCATTTTCTCACTCCCCACCTCAGTCCAAAAAAATCCCGGACCCGCCACCCAGTCAACGGGAAATTGCAGCCTCAGAAGTTTCAAAGCTGCTTCAAAAAGGAGTCATCCAACCGGTCCCCGCAGACCAGATCGGATTAGGGACTTACTCAAGATTCTTTTTGGTGCCAAAAAAGACCGGGGACTTGAGGCCCATTTTGGATCTCAGCATTCTAAACCGTTCAGTCAAAAAGTCCAAGTTCCGAATGGTCACCCTACAATCCATTCTCCCACTGCTGGAGAAAGGTGTTTGGATGTGCTCCATAGATCTCAAGGACGCTTATTACCATATCATGGTACATCAAGCGTCCAGGAGACATCTGCGCTTCAGCCTAGGAGACAGTCATTTTCAATTCCGCGCGCTGCCCTTTGGTCTCACCACAGCCCCCAGGGTGTTCACCAAATGTTTGACGGTCGTGACTGCTCACCTGAGAAGTCTAGGATTCCAGGTGTTTCCGTATCTAGACGACTGGCTCCTAACTGCCACCTCCAAGCATCTACTATTGCGGAGCCTACAAGCCACGATATCACTGGGCACTTCCCTTGGAATCACCTTCAATTGGCCAAAGTCTGTGTTGCTGCCATCTCAACGCATAAGATTCATCGGAGTAGAGATAGACTCAAACTGAATGCGGGTCTATCTACCTACAGAAAGGATACAAACCATACAGGCTCAAGTTCGAGCCTTACTTCCCAGATCCAAAGCCCCAGCCAGAATGGTCCTGCAGCTATTGGGATCTATGTCCGCCACAGTTCTTCTAGTTCCCGTAGCAAGGTTGCACATGAGAATTCGCCAGTGGCTTCTTTCAACTCAGTGGTCCTTTCAGGATCTCCCTCTCAGTCACCTCATATGGATCACGGAAACCTGCAAACGGGACCTTCGCTGGTGGCTGATGCCCTCCAATCTGGATCAGGGACGACCCTTTGTTCCACCTCCTCCTGTGGCCACTTTGACTACGGACGCCTCCCAGATGGGGTGGGGGGGGCATTCCCTGGGCAGGTCAGTCCAAGGCAAATGGCATTCGGAAGAGACCCTACTTCATATCAACATCTTAGAAATGAGGGCGGTGCTTCTGTCCCTACAATCCCTTCACGATTACCTCCCTCAGGGCGTAATTGCTGTTCACTCCGACAACATGTCAGTTGTCTGGTACCTGAACAAGCAGGGAGGGACCAGATCCTACCCCCTTTGCAGAGAGGCCATGAGAGTTTGGGAATGGGCAGTGTCGACCAAACGTTTTCTAGTGGCGACTCATATCCCTGGCAAGTCCAATGTGATAGCTGACAGACTGAGCAGAACTATCCTCTCTCCACACAAGTGGTCTCTGAACATTACGGTTGCAAATCAGATTTTCAGCAAATGGGGAATTCCTTGTTGCGACCTCTTCGCAACCCCGCTGAATGCGAAGTGCAAAAAGTTCTTCTCCCTCACCCCGGCTCCGGGGGAGAGCCCTATGGACGCACTAGCCCATCCGTGGCCCACCGGCTTGCTATATGCTTTTCCCCCAGTTCCCCTCCTTCCCAGAGTGATCCAAAAGGCGTCTCACTTGGGGAGCAAAATGATCTTAGTTGCTCCTTACTGGCCTCGTCAGGTATGGTTCCCCTATCTTCGGAAATATGCACTGGAAGGTCCATGGTTCTTGGATCAGATCCCAGACCTATTGGTTCATCAGTCGGGACTACTTCACCAGTCCCTACACACCTTAAAATTGACGGCTTGGCTCCTCCTCTTCCGACTATAGTCAGGAATCATACCTTAGACCCGGAAGTTGTACACATCTTATCTTCGGCCCACAAGTCTGCTACTAAGAAATTGTATTCTAGCAAATGGAAGAGATTTGCTATTTGGGCTCAGCTCCGGGGTCTGGATCCCATCACTATTCCCGTATCAGAAGTCCTGAAATTTCTAACTTCCCTTTTCAATCAAGGCTCTTCAGTCTCTACCATCAAGGTTCAATTGGCAGCTATTTCCAATTTTCACGAGTCTATAAACCCACCTTTAAAGAGCAACAGATTGTGTAAGACCTTCATGAAAGGTGCTGCGCTTTTACGACCTCCAATTTCTCATCCTGCTCCTCCATGGGATCTCAATGTGGTGTTACGTGCCTTAACTTCCTCCCCCTTCGAACCGGCAGCAACATGTGATTTAAAATTTCTATCGTGGAAAACTGCCTTTCTGGTTGCGATTACTTCTGCCAGAAGGGTTTCAGAGCTTCAAGCTTTGTCTGTAAAACCTCCGTACTTGGGTTTTCACAAAGATAGAGTATCTCTCAGGCCAAATCCATCCTTTGTCCCTAAGGTTTGTTCCAGTTTTTGCCTACAACAGTCATTAGAACTTCCAGTCTTCTTTCCGAAGTATTCAAACAAAGCGGAATACATATTCCACACATTAGATGTCCACAGGCAATTGCGTTTTTATTTAGATAGGACCAAACAAACAAGGAAAACAGATCAATTGTTTGTATCCTTTTCGGATAATAAATTGGGCAAAGCCGTCACAAAGGTCACTATTGCCAAATGGATCTGGGACTGTATTACTCAAGCTTATTCTTCTTCTAATAAAGAGCTTACGACCTCTGTCAAAGCTCATTCTACAAGAGCTATGGCTACTTCAATAGCATTCCATTCTAAGCTTGCCATTAGTGACATTTGTGCTGCGGCTACGTGGTCCTCCCTGCACACTTTCATCTCTCACTACAAATTGGATGTGGCATCTAGGGGACGAGCTTCATTTGGTTCCACAGTGCTCAGGAGTGTTTTCCAGTGAGCCACCCAGGATTTAGGTGCTAGGGACGCTGTCCCATCAGTACAGAATGTAGGTGAGATAGGATCACATAACATCTTTTAGTTATGTACTTACCATAACTTTAGATGTTTGGGATCCATCTCGCCTACATTCCCAATAACCCACCCTCCTTCCCCCTTCCTTGGAGATCAGAGGATATCAGAAGGTCCGAATTCTGTTGTTTCATCTTGAAACATCTGGCAATGTTATATAAACAAGTTGTGTATGTGTGCATGAATGCGGACAAACAAGATCTGGGGGATTAGTGGTGGTGCATCCTGGGATAAGAAATAGCTCAGCCAATAAGAAGCTTCGCTCTATAGCATAGTGTGCCGAGTCGGAGCCGAGGGATCGGCTCCGAGCCCATCAGTACAGAATGTAGGCGAGATGGATCCCAAACATCTAAAGTTATGGTAAGTACATAACTAAAAGTTTTCTCACATGTTTCTTTGATTCGAGATGAAAGCGGTTAGCAGCTATTTTAAGCTTCCACACTGGCTTTCAGGATCACTTCCTAGCATCTCACGAACTTTGCAAAGCCTTTTTAAAAGGCAGCTTTCATCTGTGGCCATCTGTTAAAGATCTGGTTCCTCACTGGGGTTTGAATTTCACTCTTAGCAAACACCCATTCAACCCTGCAGCCTTAGCAGATGTTAAGTATCTATCCTGGAAGACTAGCCTTCACTTTGGCAAGCTGAATTTCTGATCTCCATTCTCTGTCCTCCTTTCTTCTTTATCTAATTTTCTCTAAGGACAGGGTAACTCTAATCCTTCCTTTATTCCCAAGGTTCCTTCTGAGACAAATATTTTTCAACCCATTTATTTGCCAGTCTTCTTTCTTAATTATGGAAGTCAAGGAGAGTACTTCCGTACATATCTTAGATGTACATAGACAGTTGTGTTTTTCTTTCACAAAAAAGAATCAGACAGAAAAGATGAACAGTTTTTTTGTTTTCTCTTCCTGAAACAAACTGGGCATCTCATTCATCTATACACTCTGCAACAAACCTCTGTTGTATAAATCAAGAGCTCATCCTATCAGAGCCATAGCAATCTCAAGAACCTTCTTCAGAGCATGCTTGCTTGATGATATATGAGGCTGCCATCTGGTCTTCCACGCTTACGTATATCAAGCACTACAGGTTGGATTGTGCCACTGTGAGCTAAAGCATCCTTTGGGATAACCATCCTCAAGAGTCTTCTGTCATGATACCACCCAGGGTTTCTGTAGCTTTGGATTCTGACCCACATGTTGGGTAAGCTAAATGAATAAGATATGAAAGTTGTGTACTTACCGTAATGATGGATTCTTTCATTCCAGTTCTTCCAATATAACAGTCCTATAATAAGATATGAAAGTTATGTACTTACCATAATGATGGATTCTTTCATTCCAGTCCTTCCAATATAACAGCCCTCCCTCCTTTCCCCCTGCATTGCTCAAAAGCCTGAATCATCATCTTCTTTCAGCTGTTCCCGTTAGGGGTCACCACAGCAGATCACCTGTTTCCATTTCTTCCTGTCCTCTGCATTTTGCTCTGTCACACCAACCACCTGCATGTCCTCTCTCCCCACATCCATAAACCTTATCTTAGGCCTTCCTCTTTTCCTGTTACCTGGTAGCTTCATCCTTAGCATCTTTTTCCCAATATACTCAGCATCCCTCCTCAGCACATGTCCAAACCAACGTAATCTTGCCTCTCTGGCTTTGTCTCCAAACCTTCCAACCTGGGCTGACCCCCTAATATACTTATTCCTAATCCTGTCCACCCTTGTCACACCCAGTGCAAATCTTAACATCTTTAACTCTGCCACATCCAGCTCAAACTCCTTCCTTTTTGTCAATGCCACTGTCTCCAACCCATATAACATAGCTGGTTTCACTACCCTCTTGTAGACCTTCCCTTTCACTCTTACAGGTACTCATCTGTCACAAATCACTCCTGACACTCTTCTCCACCCACTCCATCCTGCCTGTACTCTCTTCTTCACCTCTTTTCCACACTCACCGTTACTCTGAACTATTGACCCCAAGTATTTAAACTCATCCACCTTCACCACCTCTACTCCTTGCATCCTTACCATTCCTCTATCCTCCCTCTCATTCACACACATATATTCTGTCTTAGTCCTGCTGACTTCATTCCTCTTCTCTCTAGAGTATATCTCCATCTCTCCAGGGTCTCCTCCACCTGTTTCCTACTCTCACTACAGATCACAATGTCATCTGCAAACATCATAGTCCATGGGGACTCCTGTCTGATCTCATCTGTCAACCTGTCCATCACCATTGCAAATAAGAAAGGGCACAGAGCTGATCCTTGATGTAACCCCACCTCCACCTTAAACCCATCCATCACTCCCACTGCAGACCTCACTGCTGTCACACTACCCTCATACATATCCTGTACCACTCTTACATACTTCTCTGACACTCCTGACTTCCTCATACAATACCACAACTCCTCTCTAGGCACCCTGTCATATGCTTTCTCTAAGTCTACAAAAACACAATGCAACTCCTTCTGACATTCTCTGTACTCCATCAACACTCTCAGAGCAAACATCGCATCTGTAGTGCTCTTTCCTGGCATAAAACCATACTGCTGTTTACTAATCATCACATCAAAAGCCTGAATGAGCAGCAGATTTCAGCTCTTGTGATCAAGGCAGAACAGATTGCTATCTTGTAATTCTTAAGGCACCAAACTAGATCTGAGGTTACTAAGGGGGGACAGGTGCATTATATTATGCAAGGGAATAATTCGTAAAGGGTCTTGAGACTGGACCAGTAATTTTGCCAGATCAGATCCAACAAATGGCTGAAAGACCCACATATCAAATCGAATAAACTGGAATGAAGGGATCAGTCATTATAAGTCCATTACTTTTGTTACCTTGGGAAATAATATGTAAATTCTGTCTTGAGTTCCTGCTATTAAATTCACATTTTCCATTGCAAATATTATTGTACATTTCTTCAGAGAGCTATTTTTTTGTTATATTTTCTTTTCTAGGTCCCCCGGTACTTCCTCAGTATTGCAAATCAAATTTCAGGTCCCCATCCATAAAAAATATTTATTCCTTGCTAAAAGCCAATTATTTTTCCCAAAATTCTCTTTCAGATTAGTTTTAGGAGAAATATAAATACACGCCAGTGCAATCCTCCTTTCTTGCCAGTAATCCCTTATTACCAGATATCTACTGTTATTGTCTTTTCCTCTTCTGTCAGTATTGAAGCCCCCTCTTGCAGTCACTGTTATTATTCCCACCTTTTCCTTTGTCCATGATACTCTGCTGAATGTCCATTCTGGAATTCTGTCAGCCAAATTCACACACTCATTTCTATCCAGGTGTGTTCCCTCTAATGTTGCTATCTCCACCCTGCACTTTCTAATTCAGCACTCTCTGCATTTTGTCTATACCTACAGTGCCATTCACATTCCATGACATTGCATTATGTTCACATATTCTGCATGACAGCTGTTTTGAACGTTTCCAGTCTACAAGTTACATGCACATTCGAATGCTTGACAGGATGATCCTGGATGGTGTTGCTGCCTTTCATCTCTGTTTGAACCCATGTAATATTTTCCCCAGAATTTTAACATCAGTGAAAACATTCAACAAACCAAAAAAATGGATAGATTTTATTTCATCTATTAATTCACACAAAACTATATGCACCATTTTATAAGGGAAGTTAACCCTCCATATATGAGCAGTTGCAGCAGAAAGACAGCTATACCCACAAGCTCTTAAGTTAGGTTTAGTCATGTTGGAAGCACATGCTAGAGCCTGCATTCCCTCTTGCATAGATACTTTAGGTCATCATTCTCATCCTATCTGTTTACCTTCGAGATGTGAAAAACAACTTGCATGCTTTCAGGTAACTACTTTTTAGTCTTAAGAAAAAGAATACTGGCTACCCTTAAATGAATTAACTAATTTTTACACTGTTATATTAAATATTGAAGTATGAAGACTGCTAGAGATGCAACTTCCTGCAAAATTATTCACTTCTCTGAATGTCAGACTTTCATTTTTCACTGAATGGCTTGCCAGTTTCCCTTTTAAATACTAATTATGATATTTCTTATACAAATGCTTCATAACACATCCTTCAGTCATTTCCTGGCTGTCTGTACATGTAGACTAAATATCTGTAAATGCAGACACTTGCTAATGGAAAAAAAAACTGCTAACAGCTTTACAAATGCAAGAAACAGCTGTTTTCAAATGCTAGAAAACTGCAGTTCTCATGTTTCCCATTTTCTAAGCAGTTTGCTTGGGGGGACATTTTCACCCTTCATACACACATCACAATCTTACAATGCAATTTACATTCACCCATTCACCCAGTTTCTCTCCCATTAATCCACAACCACAACTGTCCTCTAACCCACCACATTTCTCAACTATATCTCCCAAACTATATCCACACTCACTACTAAACACATGCACCTTTAAACACTTAAAGCTCAGTAAGTCATCATTCTCCACCTCCCTACATACACATAAAAAGGCAAGATATTTCTGCACATATCTGCATGCCATTACTAAGCTAGTCCAAATCCACCCCATCCCTGGCCCAAATACCAATAAACACTCAGAACCATCCATGCCCCTTCAGATCAACACAACCCATCTCCCAAACCACTACTCAGTTCACATCCTATTTCTCCTAATCATAAATTATCAAAGCATATGCAGCAAGAGCCATGATCTCCACACGACCATCTCACACTATAACCTCAATATATATACAGCTACTGAAACCAGAAATAAATAGTAATGACATTTTCCATCTGGATATAACATAATCAGGTCAGACAGACTAACAAAAAGAGGAGGTAGAGTAGCAATAATTTTTAAAAACACTCCAGAAGTAATACAGCATCCTCAAACTACCCCAAAATTTCAAAATACTGAAATTCTCATTACCCATCTCAAACTCAATGACAATAAATCAATCTGCCTAATAGGACTGTACATTCCCCTTGGAAACAATTCTATCCACAACTGAAGTAGTTCATTAATGGCTGTATTACAGTGTAAAAGAGACCATAAACTTAGGTAATGTAAGCACCAACTCACCAACTGGAAACAAATACCTCACCTGACCTAAACTTATTTGGATGCTCACAACTATTAAACATCACTAACAGGACCTATAAAACATCTTGCAAAGAAACCACACTAGATTCGATTTTTTCAAATAGGGCCCACAGCATAAATGCCACAAGAAACCTTACCAGACAGTATTAGTGACCATTTACCCACCTACACTGTTGGACAGTGGCTAAGCATTCAGAAGCAGGTAATACAAACAAGCCCATAATCTGCAGACTTGCAACCCTGAACCCTTTATAACAGCTCTAAAGCAATTTAACTGGAACTTCCAAAAACATTACCACTAGATGAAGCAGTTATTCATTTAAATCATATCTTCCTAACCATCCAAAATAAACAGGTCCCATTCAGAAACAAGAGAGTCAAATCCATTCCATAACCCTGGCTAACAAAGACTGCTAAGCAAACTACTGTTAAACATGAGGGCGGCACAGTGGTGCAGCAGTTAACGTTGTTGCCTCACAGCAAGAGGTTCTCCGGTTTGATTCATGGCTGGAATGCCTTCTGTGCAGAGTTTGCATGTTCTCCCTGCGTTTGCATGGGTTTCCTCTGGGTACTCCGATTTCCTCCCACATTCTAAAGATGTGCATCTGGATCGTTTCTCCCCGAACCTCCGCTAAAAATAGGCTCTGTCCTAGTCGGACTTTCCTGGTCAACAAATGTTAAATAAATAAAAATAAATAAACAGAGACCAAGCCTGGAAAATATGTGCAGAAAAATAAAACTCAATTAACCCTACAGGATTATACATAACTGTGAAATCTCACGAAAAACAAATAGTAACAAGAAAAAATATTTTACAAACCTACAAAATACCCACCAAAATAATTCCAAACTGTTCTAGTAGTCCTTAATGTCATTGCTCAACACTGAGGAACCTTTTTTTTAAATAACAAATATCTTTATAAAATTTTCACTTATGACATATGCAGTCATACATTATAATAAATGAAAACAATCTTAGTTGCAAGCATTATACATCACAAACCATACTGACATAATTTTAATTGCAAATGTTATACAAACCCACCTCCTTAGAAAACAATAATGGAAAAAAACTAAGGGTAATGCTGCTCAACACCAGAAATCTAAATCTCAAGATGCAGGCACTTGATGCACTCCTCAGCGTGGAGAACATCGACGTCTGTGCAGTAACTGAAACCTGGTTCAAGGCTCCTGAGAGCACCCCAGCGTTACCAGGCTATACCTCGTATCATGCTTTTCAGCCCCAAAACCCGGGCCGAACCACAAAGGGAGGGGGAGTGTCCATATTCATCAAGGACACCCACACCTCCAGGTTAGTAGCAACACATGAAGCATCAAAGACCATACAGGTGCAACTAACCATAGGCAAAACTGATATACAACTGGTAGCATGTTACAGACCACCCTCCCAATCTCAAGAACTCCACTCAGCCTTCCTGAAGACATTGGAGGATATGAATGTATCACAAAATACCATCATACTGGGAGACTTCAACTACCCAAACATAGATTGGGTACATTATTCTAGCTCTAATACCCTAGCCCAAAGGTTCCTGGAATTCATAAATTCAAATGTACTGGAACAATTAGTCATCTCTCCCACTAGGGGAGATAATATACTAGACCTGATCATCACAAACAT
Source organism: Protopterus annectens (assembly GCF_019279795.1). Classification (NCBI taxonomy): domain Eukaryota; kingdom Metazoa; phylum Chordata; order Ceratodontiformes; family Protopteridae; genus Protopterus; species Protopterus annectens. The sequence continues at coordinate 91,250,685 of NC_056742.1, forward strand.
GGGGACAAAATGCTCCACACTGGAAGTATATCCCTCACTAGTGAGATCTGACCACAAACTAATCACCCTGGATATACATATCCCACCTCCACCCCCAGCACAAAAGACCACAGTGAAAAACTTCTCAAAAGCAGACTTCACTCTTCTTAAGACTGAGATGGTATCCTTTAAGCCCACTGTGCCAGTGAATACCACATCCCACAATGCCGAATCCTTCACAAATGCTTTCTATGGACATCTCCAAGAATGCATGGATCATGCAATCCCAAACAAATCCAAGTCCCTCTCCACCAAAGGTAAGCATCCTATCTGGTGGACCTCAGCCATAAACAAATTGTATAACAAAAGAAGGAAGCTACTGCATGTCAGAGCAAAATCCCATGAAGGGAAGACATCTCTGATCAACATTAGCAGAAAACTACGTTCTCTCATAAAAACATCCAAGGCCAACTTTGAGAGAAAAATCGCTAAGGACACTAAAGATAACCACAAAGCCTTCTTCAGCTGTGTTAGAAACCTGGGCGGAAACCCTCAGATATGCTCAGAGTTGGTTCACAACAATAAAAAATACACTGAACCCACAGATATTGCCAACGTTCTGGCTGACAGGTTCAGTGCAAATTTCTCCCCTCCTTCACCCCCAAAAGAAAAAATACTTATCCCAGCTGAATGTAATCTCCCTGTCACCTCAGATGTCCAAGTGAGAACCGCCCTAAACAAAGCAAAAAACACAGCATCAATGGGACCTGACGGTATCCCGGGTTGCGTGTTACGTGAACTCCAAGAGGAGCTAAACCCACACATAAAAATGCTATTTAACCTTAGCCTTACTTCGGGATATGTACCTGAACACTGGCGTACAGCAACAGTGGTCCCACTCCACAAGGGGGGTGCCTCTACAGACCCTGGAACTACCGCCCCATAAGCTTAACCAGCCTGGTCTGCAAAGCTATGGAAAGAATCATTATGGAACTCATAAACAGAGACATAGGGGACCTACAGACACTTGACCCCACCCAGTTCGGCTTTGTAAAGGGCAGATCCTGCCTTTTAAACCTGGTTGACTTTTTCGAAACAGTCACTAGAGCCATTGACGAGGGCAAAGCAGTCCATACAGCATACCTGGACTTGGCTAAGGCCTTCGACACAGTACCCCACTCAGGCATCATAGATAAGCTCAACAGCTTAAATGTAAACCTTTATGTCACTAGATGGGTTGCAAACTGGCTAAAGGACAGAACCCATAAAGTTAAAATTGCTGGAGCAATGTCAGACTCAAAGCCAGTCACAAGTGGTGTCCCACAGGGATCTGTCCTGGGACCCCTCTTGTTCGGCATTTATTTCTCAGATGTTAAAGCAAACACGGGAGGGCTGTGGCTGACAAAGTTCGCAGATGACTGCAAACTAGGTGCCATAGTCGATACACCAGCAGACACACACATCCTACAAAAAGGCCTCACAGAAACGGACAACTGGTGCCGGAGTCACGGCCTTAAACTAAATGCCAAAAAATGTATAGTCATCCCCTTTGGGAAAAACAAAGTGCCCACAAATTATCACATAGACAGCAACCCACTGAGTACTGAAAAAGTCATCAGAGACCTAGGGACCCAAGTCGACAGCGACCTCTCATTTGATACCCAAGTTGCCAAAACATTCTACCTTGCACACCTCATCATGAAGGGATTCACATCCAGATCTAAGGATGTCATTGTACCCCTATATTCCTCCCTCATCAGACCCATGATTGAGTACAATGCCCCATTTGGTATGTACCTCACCCGGCATTTGCAACAGCTAGAGAGACCACAAAAGTACCTCACCAAGAGGATCAAGGGTATCCAACATATGTCTTATTCTGCCAGACTAAAGAAACTTCAGCTCTATTCAGTATCATACCGTCTGCTCAGAGGTGATCTCTGCCTGACGTACAAGGCCATGTCCAATCAGGATCTGATGGACATGCTCCACCTCAAAAAATCCAAGTCCATCAGGACCACGAGAGCTAAAGACTTAAACCTCGGCACAAGTATGAATAGGACACGCTGGAGGGATAGATTCATAACCCAGAGGCTTCCCATGCTTTGGAACAAGATCCCAGTTCGTATTAGGCAGAGCCCCTCACTGACTCTCTTCAAGAGAAATCTTGATGAGTGGATGGGAGATCGTAAGTTTACCCCAGGGGTCACATGTGTGCCACTACTAGACAGGGGCACAGTAAACTAATTCTATTATATAAGGGGACCTTCATTGTGTCACTGCTAGACACAGTATTCTAAATTTATTCTGTGCATTTTTGTACCATTTCATGGGGTGGCAAATGTCACATCACTATGGCTAGGCTTACAAATGCCCCAGGGCAGATAGCCTAGTACTATACTATGAAACTATAGTCTACCCAATCATTGTCAGTCAGACATTACATAGCTCATTCAAATCCTGCCTTCTTTTAAACCTCATTCTTCACTTGTAAGTATTGTTCCCACATTTCCTATTTTTCCCATATAATTTGCTCCTACCCTTTTCTAAAGATCCAAATTCCAGTTGTTTTATCTCTCTTACTATATTCACTACCTCTAGTACAGTTGGTTTAGACTTTGATTTCCATTTTCTAGTAATTACTTTATTACCATCCACCATAATTAGACTCAGCAAGGCCTTACTATGTCTAGGCAATTCAAATTCTGTATCTTAGCTCAGAAAAAGCATTTCCCTAGATACACCAGTTTACTCACCCAACATCTCTAGCATAGTCTGCAGGGAATCATTAAAGTCTGACGAGTCATTACACACCAAAAAATATGCTCCCAATTACTTCTTTCTTCCCCATCACTCCTTCAACATTTGCTGTCTACCTAAGGAAAAATTCTCTGGAGTCTACTTGGGGTATAAAAATACCTATGTAAACATTTTCAAGCAAAAATCCTAAATCTTAACTCTTTGTTGCATATTTGGCAAACGTACATATATCCTCTCGTTGTTTCTTTGTGAATTGCTTATCCAGTCTGTCTTCCCAATCATTTCTAACCTCCTCTGATTGATTCTTGTAGTTATCATGCAATGTTTTATATAGTGTACTTTTTTAACAGCAGCTTCTGTTCTAGGTTCTACTAAAAACTCTACCAGTGCTGGTCTTTCATGTAAGACCCCCCACCTATTTCTTTCTCTTTGCCTATGTTCTGATATCAATCCTTGATATGGAAGGCAGTCTCTAGCCTGCAGTCCAAATAAATTCTTGGTGTCTTTCCATTCTATTACCCTTCCCTCTCTAGTTATTTGCTTCCAATACTTTGGTTCCTTTGCTAATTTTCTCCAATAAATTCCAGCCCTCCTTGCCTATTGCCCTAATTGCATTAATCCCTATCAGTAGAATCTCCTTTCTCCATTCCTGTGTTGGCTTAGTTCTTAGAATGCTTTCTGCTATTTTATAAATATAATATTCTGTATGATCATTGTTATTCTCTTTAAAGGTCTGCATCCAAAATCCCAGTCTCTCCTTGTTTCTTGAGCTCTCCCCGTTTTATCATCATCACGTTCCATTTTGAATTATAGGTTTCTGCTTGTGATATGTATAGGAGCCTTAATCTTGTAGCTCTGAAATACCCCTTCAGATTGGGTAATCCCATTCCCCTATTCTTTTGGAAGAATCAGCTTATTCCACTTGACTCTTGAAGTCTTTCCCTCCCAGATAAAATCTGTCAGCTCTTTATTAATTGCTAAAAATGTGTCTGACCTGTGTATAAAAATGTGCCTGACCTGTGTATAAGACTAAAGGGACTAAAATATTTTAAGTGCTTTTATCTTACTATCCATATCACAGAGCTTCCAATTTCTCAGTTTTTGTATTATCTTTTGTGTAGACTCTTCTCTCATATCCTTAGCTGCCACATCAACATCATTTTTAATCCATACTCCTAACTAGTTCATTTTATGTCCCCATAAATATGAATACTGCTGAACTAATTCATGTGTGGGTACATAATTTACTGTTATTGCCTTTTGTTTTAGGTTCATTAATTTTGCATCCTGAAAAGATTTGAAACTGTCTCAAAATGTTCCACAACACTGAAATGTGCTTTTCTGGTTTTATCAGGTATAAAATATCATCTGCAAACAGAGCCAGCTTTTCTTGATTACCATACCAATTATGTCCATGAAGTTGAGTCCCTTATTTTCTTTGCCAATGGTTCTAAATATAATGCAAATAACAAAGGGGAAAGAGGACACCCCTGCCTGGTTCCTCTGCTGAAGCAGAAATTATAAGAGAGGAACCCACCTACTTTAATTTTCGCATCAGATCCCTTGTATATCCTCCTAATCAATCTTATTATTTAACACCAGATAAACCCTTAATCCCCCAAACCACCACAGGTCTATGTCTATGTTCAGCCATCGAATGGAACTTCCATTGAAAGGCTGAACATCAAATGTTCATTCAGCGAACGTTCATTTCATCAATGGGGAAAGTAACTAGTTGGCCACCACTTCCCCATCTGCCCATTTCCCCACTGTAGCGTGGTGTCGGAGTTGGTATATATAGTTGGGGGGTGGGGGCAAAGTCCCCCACCTGGATGGGTGTGAAATATTGCAGTGGGGCACATGGGGAAGTGGTGGCCAACTAGTTACTTTCCCTGTCAATGAAAAGAATATTCGCTGAATAAACGTTCGCTGGATAGGGTTGGATTTTCAACCATTCGATGGAAGTTCCATTCGATGGCTGATCATAGACTCAACTGCCACAACCTCTAAATACCCGGGTAATACAGCATCTCAGTTCAATATCCACTTTGTAATTTCTACCTTATCACTAACCAAACAAAACTCCTCCTCACCCCTCACTATTCCACATTCCCCTACCAACAACAAACTACTCTTTAAATTTGGTAGTGTACATAGCTCAACAATAAAAAATGCTTACTAAAAATGAAACCTACCACCTTGGCAGATGACAAATTAACAGAGTACCTCAAAATAGCAACAGAAGCTATATATTCCCAATCTCCTTACTTATCAATAGATCCATAAAAGAAAATCATGTCCCCACCATTTGGAAAATATTGTACATCATACCCCTACATAAAGGTGGAAATTCTACCAACCTAAACAATTACTGTCCAATAGCCATCCTGTCACCCCTATCCAAGATGTTAGAAAAATGTATCTACACCTAGTAGCTCAAATACCTCACCAACCATAACCTTCTATCCTTAACTCAGCATAGCTTTCAGCCTAATCATAGCACCACTGCTGCCCTTTAAAGTTTTACAAACACAGTTAATCAACTATGAAACAAGAGTAACCTAGTCTCAACAGGCTTTCTAGACCTATCTAAAGCATTCAGTACTGTCTCACACCAGAACGTCCTTGAAAAACTAGCATCTCTAGCCCTCGGTACCTTATCACTAACCTGGTTACACAGCTTCTTATCCAATAGGAAATAAGCCACAAAATGGCAACAAGACTATTCTGATTTCCTCACAGCCACAGTCGGTATCCCTCAGAGATCACTTGTAGGATAGCTACTTTTCAATATCTTTATTAGTAATCTACACTCTGCCACTAAACAAGCTACCTTTGTGCAATATGCAGATGCTGCACTCTCGTCTGCACAGTGCAAGCACTATCCTCCCTAGAAGAAAACACCCAGAAGGCCTTTCTAGCCATAGAATCCTGGCTAGATAGCTCAGATTTGCTCTTAAATGCTAAGAAAAAAAAATGATGCTTTTTATTCCTAAAAACTGAATGATCTTTTTGTATCGTGTCAGCCAACAAAACAAAAGTAGAATATGTCACAAAGGCAACACTCCTTGGAGTAATGCTCGATGATAATCTCAGATACAACCAACAACTACCCCTAGTCATCAAAAAAACAAAGTGGAAACTGGGTTTCCTCTACAGGGTTAGGAAATTCATAACAACACAAGAAAAATAGAGTACAAATAAACCTACTTCCATCCCTATTCTATGCCTCACCCATCTTTACAAATCTTAACCATCAAAAATAAACTAGAGACAGCTTGTAACAAAATTGCAAAATTTGCAACAAATAATCTTAAAAAAAAACTTCACCACTGCATAGCACTAAAAAGCCTTAACTGGCTAGAACTTAACACCTCAACTACCATCAACTTATTACAACCCATAAACTAATCAACTTCTCAGGAAAATGCTCAGCTCTAAAAAGAATGCTACAACCCTGTACCACTAATTCAGTGTTACAATCCAACAACAAAGTCTTTCTGTCCATCAGAAAACCAAACAGTGCAGGAGACTCGCTATGCTCAAAGCAGGAAGCAAAAATCATCTGGAACCAAGTCCCCCAAAAATAAGACAGCTAGACACACTGTGTGGATTCAAAGCATCACTAAAGAAACACCTGCGGAATAACTGATTTTGCTTATGTACTACCCAAGGATAACCCCCCCCCAATACTCAACCTAAACTTCACCATCAAAGTTGCACTCCCTTTACTTAACCTTTCTGTACCCTAATCATACACATGTAACTTTATATTTCTATCACTATGAAATCTCACCGTATATTTTCCCACAACTGTCATTTACAGCATTCTTCCACAGATTGCCACTCCACCATCTACCTCTTTTCTCTCCTACAAAACTGCCATTTCCCAGGTAACTACCACTACCTTTATTTTCTTTAATACAAGTTCATACAAGTTCTCTACCTCAAGCTACATAATGTTCCTTTTAACTACTTGCCTTCTTAAGTTCTACCTTCTGCTAAATCCGTAGCTGCCTTTTCTATCCTTTTCTGTACTTCTGATGTACACATTACATAACACTTCCACTGTCTGTGTAATTCCTCCATAACCAGCTACCTCATGAAAGAAAAGAAAAACGTATCTTCTTAAATTCGTAGGCTACTGTATGTTATATAATGTGTTTTAGAGGTATTCGTATAATTGTGTTTTCGTGTAAACTCAATGTATTTTGCAAAATGTCATTTTTTTGTGTTTAAATGTACTTGCTTAATATGTGGAGCTTTTCTACCTGGGCCTCCGCTGAAAATGAGGTAAAGCCCAGTCAGAACTTCCCAGTAAATAAAAATAAATACATTTCCCTTGACTTCAGCATAAATTAAGAGTATTAGTCTATACTACCACATGTATAAAACAGGGAAATTATTGTGTATTTTAATACACATATAATATGATCAGTATACTTTTTTACATCCCCATCCTCAGTAGCCCAAGATCACAGTATTACATTGCATACATTTTGTCACAGTATAAACCCCAGATACATTACAGTTAAGAAAAAGTAATTTTGTACTTTAATATTACACTAACATAAATGGTAGTCACTGGTGAGCCCCCCCCCCCAACTTACATTTAAAATAATTCAGCATTCTGTACAGAACTACTTTAGCATGTAATATGTGGTTATATTTAATATACATATAATGTGATCTGGACACTTTTACACCCTAGCAGTCCAAGATCACAACATTACATTGCTTACATATAGCCTTTATCTTGTCACACTATAAACCCTGGATACATTACAGTTAAGAAAAAGTACTTTCATACTTTAATATCCCATTGATATTAATGGTAGTCACTGATGAGACCCCCTACCTCACATTTAAAACACTTCAGCATTCTATACAGAAATACTTTACAATATAGCATGCACTTTATTTCAAGAAATTTATTATAGATGTATTACTAAGAACAAATATTTTTTTACGTGCATTTATAGCTTCAGACCCTTCATTGTCCTTTAATGACAAAGTGGGAGTTATGGTTTAGAGTCCTGTAATCAATATAAAACAGTCAACAAACTTCCAACCTTTCAGCAACTGCTTCTTGTAGAAGCCCAGTTCTCATGTCCTAACTACAAAATGACACTTTACAGTTCTTCCATTTAATTCCTACTTTCTGGACATCATCATCATCTTCCCCATCCAGCACTTGGCACAGGTTCAAGTCCAAGGTACTCCTGATTTTTTTTAGTCAGCTGCTGGACTTTTTTCTGTTGCTCAGTCATTTTTGTTTGGAACAAGAGAAAGTTTCACTGGCAAGTTCTCTCACTGGGGAGTTGTTATTGTCAGAAGAATGAGAAGCAGAGTCCACTTCAACTTGCTGGGTATTTTTTTTTATTTCCTTCTTAGGCTATTCTGCATTCAGAAATTACTTTGATCCTCCAGGAAAAAAAAATATTCTGAAGCCAGCTTGATGTGCCATCTTGAATCTCACACCTGCCTGTCCCCTGATTGTAGGGATAAACTCAGTTCTCTTCTGCCTGAACTGCAGTACATAACTATTTAACACAAACACTCTGGTATCACTATTTTTTAACATTTTTCCTTTCTACCACAGTTTTCTCATAAGCAGCTTTTTCCTGTTACTATGACTCCATTGTCATTAATACAAGCCTAAGCTTTTTTATTCTCATAGACTGAGTTCAAGCAGCAGAAGCTGGTAGTAGTAGTATACCCTTTCATTTAACAAATCCAGCTGTATAATATCAATCCATTTGTTATACTTTCATAAAATGAATGCAGTCTGTTCCTCACATTTTCACTGACAAAGCAGAAAATCTCAGGGTTTCTCTGCATGCTGTGTCTTCTAATGCTATTTTAAACAGTTCTTCAGAAGCCTCATATTCAACCAGTCTTTCTGTCATTTCAGCCTCTGATTTCCACAGTTTTATCAGCTCATCTGAAAATCTGTTTAAAACGTCTTGTTTTTCCAACATTTTGTCATTTGACTTAATATATTCATTCAGTATCTCACTTATTTAACACACCTCAGAATGCAATTGATTTATTTTTTCTTTTAAATTACTGGAAACCACCTGCTGTATGAAAGGTGATATCTGAACTGCTTTTTGCTGAACAGCTGCAAAACTCTTCCCCTCCAGAGTTTTTTCTTCTTCTTTTCTAGTTTTCTGTTACTTTCTCCCGATTTCTTCTTTGCTTACATCCATGCTGTGTAGTGACTAACCAATGACTAAATTTTACCAAATTGCCAGCTTTTACTATTTTTTCACCACTTTTGTACTTCACATTGGGAGAACTCTAATAACTATAGAACACACTTTATGGCAACTGATGATCAAATGGCCAACAGCTTGAAATATTTATATTAACAAAGCAAATGAACTAGTGCTTTGGCACCGCCCTCAAAGTTTCTAAAATATTGCACACAGCCAAGTCATTAAATAATCCCTGCAGTAGTAAATAGCCAATCAGCACTACAAATAATGCTGCAATAAAGTAATAATCATAGAAAGTTTACCTTCCTTCTACATGCTATATTTGAAATCTATCAAAAAGTTATCAATAAGATGCTTAGTTGTCACTCCATTTAAGTCATATGAATTTTTAACTGGCATATAAAAGACCATATTCTACTGGTTTTACAGCAAACTAGCAACGTGGAAATATAAAATTCACAACTCTTAAACAAACAGTTCCATTTGCTGAAGTTGCCAAATTCTTAAAATCACTACAGAGTACACTTTTTGGCAAAAATGTGTGCTTTATAGTGATTTTTTTAAAGTACTTTGGCGACTTCAACAAGTTAAGTGAAAATTGTTTAGGAGTTTTGGAAGACTCTAAGAATGCAACCATCTTGGAATTTGTTGATGAAACAAGAAGTTTTTGAGACCTAGCTTCCACTCATGGATGTTGAATGCCTTCCTTTTTAACCTGCCGCCATCATGATGTCCTGACCAAAATCATTGTTGCAGTATTCCTAACACATGGGTTATCACTGTTATCTGTCTAGCTAGGATACCAAAGCTTTACCTTACCAGTGTTGTATAGCCGAAGTGTAACTTCAGCTTGCAATTGTAGGGGTACATAGGTAGTTATACAATTCCTTAGACTATCTCACCCCTAGCCCAAATGTAGGTCACGTGCCTGTTGGACTGATTGTTGTTTGGTCATTGGTACCCTTGCTTTGAATACTCAGATAAGTGCCCTATTGGGGAACCTTCCTTTATATTTCTTTTAACACCATTATTGAATTATCACATAAGACATAAGCAGACATACATTTATATAAAAAACCCCACCATATTAACATGTTCATAGCTAGATATTATATATCACTTTTTTAATAACCATCAATCCAACATTACATAAGTGCTCAATTCTTCCCTTCCCTTAAATCTCACTCCTTCTCCAAAATGTTATTCTTCATATATTGTTCTCTCAGTTTCCATTTTTTTCCTATGTAATTTTCTCCTACCCTTTTCTAAAGATATAACTTTCAGTTATGTTGTCTCTGTTACAATATTCAGTATTTGAAATACAATTGGTTTAGACTTTTTTTATTTTCTTTTTTGGCACCCAACAGAATTAAAATTAGCAAGGCCTCACTACACCTAGGCAATTCAAATTCTGCACTCCCGGCTCAAAAAAAAATTTCCTTAATTACACCCATTTGCTCACCGAATATTCTGACAGAGTACTCTGTAGGGAATTCTTGATGTCTGCCAACTCATTATACTCCCAAAACATAATTTCCCAGTTACCTCTTTCCTCTTCATCACAATTCCAACATTTACCATCTACCTGTGGAAAATTTCCTTGAAGTCTGCTTGGGGTATAAAAATATCTATACAAACACTTCTAAGCAAAAATCCTAAATCTTCTAGACTTAGTTGCACACTTGGGAGCCATACTTATGTCCCCCCATTGTTTCCTTGTGAACTGCTTATCCAATCTACCTTCCCAATCTTTTCTAGCATTCTCTGATTGATTCCTATAGTAATTGTGCAGTATTTTCTATGCCTTACTAATTATCCCTTTTTATCAGCAGCTTCTGTTCTAGATTCAACTAAACACTCTACCAGAGAAGATTTTTGACTTAGGATTCCCTTATCCCTTTCTCTGTGCCTATACTCTAATAAGAAAGGTAGTTTCTAGCCTGTAGTCCAAATGTCTTCTTGGCCTCTTCCCATTCTATTATCTTTCCCTCTGTAGTTCTTTGCTCTGAATATTTTTGTTCCTTTGCCAGTTTTCTCCAGTAAATTCCACCTCCCTTGCCTATTCTGTTTACCCATAATTGCAGTCATCCCTATCGGCAAAATCTCATTTCTCCATTCTTGTGTTGGCTTAGTTCTTAGAATACTTTCTGCTACTTTATGAATGTAATATTTCTTACTTTTTCAATTTGTCTCTTTTAGGTTTCTGTTACCATGATGGGAATGGACCCCATTGCTAAGTCAAAGCATGATTAAAGTTCATCTTTGATGTCGGCCAGAAGTGCTCTTTGCAGTACCAATAATGTGCCTAGTAATGACTCCTCCTGCAATTCGTATGGAGTTACATGTATTGGTAACATACCTAAAAACTATTGTAAATTCTTTTTTTATAAGGCCCGTTGCTCCACTACTATTGGAACTGTTTGGGTATCTTTCTTCCACATTGCTCTCATTTCTACCTGCCAAGTCCTGATATTTTATGACTTTGTGTCTCTCTGTAGGCAAGACACTGTAGTCACTGGGTGTAGCGATTTCAATGATCAATGCTACTTTTGTCTTCTTTCCATGGACCGCTATATCTGGTTTTCTCGCATCTATCTTTTGAACTGTTGGTAATGGGTGATACCATGTGATGTAGACTGCATCAGTTTCTGTGATGCTTTCTGGCTTATGTTTCCAGTGTTTTTCAGCTACTCGAGTACCATAATGTTTACACAATCCCCGGTGCAACATTCTTGCCACATTATTATGCCTTTCTGTATACAGTCCATCCGCCATTAGTATGTCACAACCAGAAACAAGGTGTGCAACTGTTTCCATTTCCGTTTTACAAAACCTGCATTTGCCTATTTCTCCCACATTTTCAATGGACTTTGTAAACCAATGTGTGCATAGCCCACTATCTTGAGCTGCCAATATTAACATTTCATCTCTTGGTTTGAATTTGCCTCTCCTTAACCATTCCTGCATTCAGTCCTGATCGACATGAGGTTCTTCCAGAAGTTTTCGGTACTTGCAACTATATTTATGCATTTTTCACATTTCTTGCTTTCTCATCTGATCCTTCACCTTATATTCTTTCTTTTGTTTTTTTGGCACATTCAGTTGCCTGATTATTATCTACTTCTGGTTTGATTTCCATTCCTGTTTGACACCAATATGCTTCTGCTAGACTAAGAAGGGAAGTCATCTTAGATTTATTCTCCTTATGTTTCAAAACTTTCACAACATTTGGGTCCTGTGAGGTCAGCAGATGTGTGTGCAGTCCCAGGATTGCAGATTTATACATGTAGTCAATTTCAAGGAGGTCTATACCTCCTTCGGAATGGGGAATATATAATCTTGGTATGCACTGATTTTTAAAAATCATTTGATGAGCATGAAGCATCTTTCTTGTTTTCCTATCTAATCTATCCAGCATGTTTTGGGGCCAGTCACTCACTCCAAAACTGTAAGTTAAGACAGGAAGAGAAAATTGGTTTATAGCTCGGATTTTGTTCCTAGATGTCAATGCTGTTTTCAGAACCAGTTTAAGTATTCTAAAATATTCCTTACTAAATTTTATTTGCATTTGTTTATGTTTTATTGTTGATCATTCATCAATTCCCAAATATTTATACACTCCATCTTGCTCAAGTTCTTTTTTTATCACATTCTTGTCCCAAACTGATGTTTTCTTGGTGCTGCAGTTTTCCTGCTTTAAAGGTTGCTTTTGCACACTTATCAAAGTCAAATTACATTCTTATATCATCTGAAAAAGTTTTGACTACTTGCAGTTGTGCTTTCAGTTCCTCATCTGATGACATATGCAGTTTTAAAACATCAACAAAGAGAAGATAAATCTTTACACTTTGTTGTTTTGTAGGAGCCAAATTATAGCCATGACTTAATCTGTTAAGTATTCAGCTTAATGGGTTAAGGGCAAGACAAAATAGCAGAGGTGACAGGGAGTTACCCTGGAATATCTCCCTTTGAATTTTTATCCCTGGGATAATAATTTGTCCTTTATCATGGTCTGCCAGTGTTTCATGATCACTGTAATGTAGTCAATCAGTGTAGGGTGTAGCTTATACATTTTAAGCACTGTTTTATCCATGAATGTGGGATACTATCAAATGCTTTTTAGTAGTTAATCCATGCCATAATTAGATTCTTCCCTTTTTACAGTTCTCCATTATGACTTTATTTAGCAACAGATGATCCTTTGTTCCATATGACTTTCTTTTATTGCCCTTTTAATCTATTGCCATAATTGAGTTTTCTTCTAAATAACTATAAACTCTTTCGGCATCAATTCCAGTGTATAGTTTATATGTAGTTGGAAGGCAAGTTATTGGCCTATCATTTTTAGGGTAGCTTGAAGGTTCACTCTTAAGTAGAAGCATTGTTTTTTCCATTTGTTAGCCAGGTAGGTGACTGTTTGGGTGTGTCCATATTTATTTATTTATTTTATTTCTGTTTGGTGACTGGGGAGGTCCACTGGCTCGAGAGCCCGTTTTCAGTGGAGGCCCGGGGAGAAAAGCTCCACAGTACAATGTTAAATCACATAATGAAAATACTAGTAAAATACAAAGAACAATTATTACAATCAAAATAGGTGGACATTCCACAAAACAGTTGGTATACAGTATGAATTTATTTAAAATTAAGCAACTAAGATGTTAAAGAAGGATTGTTCTGGAGGACGACAGGCATAGAACATAAGGTTAGAAGAGGGGATGTTATTTACATTAACAATGTATGACTAAAAAGTTTAGCCAGGAGAGAAGGAGGAGGGGAGCTTGGGAGTTATAGAACAAAGAGTACAGTTACATTTTCTTTGAGTGTGCAGGTGGCAGAGGAGTTGTGTTTTGAAGGAGTGTAGGTTGTCACAGGTCCTCAGTGTAGAGGGCAGGGCATTCCATTTTTTAGGAGAGATTAGAAGCTGACCAGCTGGGCGCTTTGGTTTGTGGATGGAAATAAGGTTTTGGTGAGAAGATCTGAGGGGTCTGGGGGGGTATAAGGTTGAAAAATATTTGATAGTGCGGGCAGCTGCTAGGTTGAAATATTACTTTGTGGGCTGAGACAATTTGGAGGTAGTCTAGCTGATTATTCATAGGTTCATAGGTTCATACTAGGCTATCTGCCCTAGGGCATTTATAAGCCTAGCCAGAATGTCGCCACCCATTTTAAATTTATTTTGCTATGCCCTTTTTCGAGGTTAGTATACTGTGCCTCTAACAGTGACACAGAAGTGATACCCGGGGTAAACCTACGATCTCCCATCCACTCATCAAGATTCCTCTTGAAGAGAGTCAATGAGGGACTCTGCCTAACCTGGACTGGGATTTTATTCCAGAGTGAAGGGAGCCTCTGGGTTATGAATCTGTCCCTCCAGCATGTCCTATTTATTTCAGTGCTGAGGTTCAAGTCTCTCGAGCGCGTAGCTCGATGGGATTTGGATTTTCTGAGGTGCAGCATGTCCATTAATTCCGGGTTGGACATGGCTTTATACGTCAGGCACAGATCGCCTCTGAACAGGCGGTATTCCACTGAGTAGAGCTGGAGTTTCTTTAACCGGGCAGCATATGGCATCTGTTTGAGCCCTTTGATCCTCTTGGTGAGGTACTTTTGGGGTCTTTCCAGTTGCTGCAGGTGTCTGGTAAGGTACATCCCAAAAGGGGCATTGTACTCAATTATGGGCCTGATGAGGGATGAGTAAAGAGGCACGATGACCTCCCTGATCTAGATGTGAATCCCTTCATGATTAGGTGGGCTATATAAAATGTTTTTCTAACCACTTTGGCCACGTGGTTGTCAAATGAGAAATTGCTATCAACTTGGGTCCCCAGGTCCCTAATTACTTCTTCTGTACTTAATGGATTACCACCTATGTGGTAATTTGTGGGCACTTTGTTTTTGCCAAAGGAGATGACTATACACTTTTGGCATTTAGCTTGAGGCCATGGCTCTGGCACCAGTTGTCTGTTTCTATGAGGCCCTTTTGGAGGATGCTTGTATCGGCTGGAGAGTCGATTATGGCGCCCAGTTTGCAGTCATCTGCGAACTTGGTCAGCCACAGTCCTTCCGTGTTGGCCTGTACCTCCGAGAAATATATACCGAACAAGAGAGGTCCCAGGACTGAGCCTTGTGGGACACCACTTGTAACTGGTTTGGAGTCTGACATGGCTCCAGCAATTCTAACCATGTGGGTTCTGTCCTTGAGCCAGTTTGCAATCCATGTAGTGACATAGGGGTTTATATTTAAGCTGGTGAGCTTATCTATAATGCCCGAGTGGGGTATTGTATCGAAGGCTTTTGCGAGGTCCAGGTAGGCTGTGTGGACCACCTTCCCCTCGTCAATGGCCTTGGTGACTGTTTCAAAGAAATTGACCAGGTTTAAGAGGCAGGATCTGCCCTTAACAAAGCCGAACTGGGTAGGATCCAGTGTCTGTAAGTCCCCAATATCTTTATTTATGAGGTCCATGATGATCCTTTCCATAGCTTTGCAGACCAAGCTAATCAGGCTTATGGGGCGATAGTTTCCAGGATCCGTTGAGGCACCACCTTTATGGAGAGGGACCACTGTTGCTGTACGCCACTCTTTGGGCACATATCCTGTAGTAAGGCTGAGATTGAACAGTAGTTTTATGTTTGGGTTTAGCTCTTCTTGGAGTTCATGTAGGATGCAGCCCGGGACACCGTCTGGTCCCATTGATGCTGTGTTTTTGCTTTAGAGAGGGCGGCTCTTACCTGAGCATCTGAGATGTCAGGGGGGCAGCACTCTGCTGGGATAGATATTTGCCCTTTTGGTGGGGGGGGAGTTTGCGCTGAACCTGTCAGCTAGGATGTTGGCAATGTCTGTGGGTTCAGTGTATTTTTTGTCATTTTGGACTAATTCTGAGCATATCTGGGAATTACCACCCAGGTTCCTAACATAACTAAAGAAAGCCTTGTGATTATCCTTAGTGTCCTGTGAAATTTTTCTCTCGAAGCTGGCCTTAGACAATTTTATGAGTGCCCGTAGTTTTTTGCTAATACTGATCAGTGATGCCTTCCCTTTTTGGGATTTTGCTCTATCATTTAGTAGCTTCCTCCTTCTGTTGTATAGTTTGTTTATGGCTGGGATCCACCAGACAGGACATCTGCCTTTGGAGGATTGGGTCTTGGCTTTATTTGGGATCGCATGATCCATGCATTCCTGAAGGTGTTCATAGAATGCGTTTATAAAGGATTCTGCGGTCTGGGACGTATTTTCCACAGGCCCGGGGGCTTTGAAGGATTCCACCTCGGTTTTGAGGAGTGTAAAATTTGCTTTAGAGAAGTTTTTCACTGTGGTTTTCTGGGCAGGGGGTGGGGTCAGGATGTGAATATCCAGTGAGATTAGTTTATGGTCTGATCTTACCAGTGAGGGATACACTTCTGGTCTGGAGCATAGAGTCCCCATGTTGGTGATGATCAGGTCCAGTATGTTTTCCCCTCTTGTGGGAGTGGTAACAAGTTGTTCCATAGCATTTGAGTTTATAAATTCTAGGAACCTTTGGGCTAGGGTGTTGGAGCTAGAGTAATGCTCCCAGTCTATGTTTGGGTAGTTGAAGTCGCCCAATATAATGGTGTTTGGAGAGACCTTCATATTTTCCAGTGTTCTCAGAAAGGCCGAGTGGGGTTCCTGGGTTTGGGAGGGTGGTCTGTAGCAGGCTATAAACTGGAAGGCAGTTTTACCCACTGTTAGTTGCACATGGATAGTCTCTGATGCTTCGTGCTTTGCCACCAACCTGGAGGTGTGGGTATCTTTGATGAATATCGATACTCCCCCTCCTTTTGTGGTTCGGTCCCCACTGAAAAAAAACTCATTTCAAATTACAAGCCTTAACAACTGCATCATTGACATCATTCCCTCTGCCAAACAAAGATTAGGGAGTTCAAGCCAATTTAAAGTTTGAAGGGAGGTGCAGTGATGAGAGAGGGAATTTGCCTTGGTGGCGAATTTGGAGATTTTATTGTAGCATATTTCCAGTTTGGTGGTTAGGGTGGAAGATAGATTTGTAAACAGAGGAGCACCATATAGAAGAGATGGGAGGAGATAGGTAGTGGCCAAGGTATGTCTAGTAGAGGGGGAGAGGAATTCATTGTTTCTGTATAGGAGGCCGAGTTTTATGTGGGTTTTCTGGATGTTAAGTTGGATGTGGGTATTGAATTTTAAGTGTTCATCAATGGTGACCCCTAGTAGTTTGGCAGAGGGAACGATGTCAATGATGCAGTTGTTAAGGCTTGTAATTTGAAATGAGTTTTTTTTCAGTGGGGGTGGATTTAGAGTGAGTGAATAGAAGAATCTTAGTTTTGTTAGCATTTAGTGAGAGGTGGTTTTGGTGCATCCATTTTTCAGTGGTTGAGAAGTCTTAAGTTCTGTAAGGTTAGAGGCATAGCAGATCAAAGTTGAGTCGTCTGCGTATTGGACAATTTTCGTATTGGGAATAGCTTTGTGGAAATCGTTAACGAAGATGTTGAATAGCAGAGGGCCAAGTATGGATCCTTGGGGAACTCCTGTGGGGGTGGGAAGGAAGCTGGAGGAGGCTTGGCCCCATTTCACGGCTTGGGAACTGTCTGAGAGGTAGCTGGAAAACCAGGTTAGAGTTTTTGGGGAGATGTTGAGGTTAGATAGATGGTTTAGTAGATAGGAGTGGGAGATGGTATTGAAAGCTTTAGATAAGTCTAATAGAACTGATGAAACTAAGTTACCAGAGTCTCGAGCTGAATTGACAGATTGTAGGAAGGAGATAAGGGCTGTGTTGGTATTATGTCCAGGGCGGAAGCCGTGCTGGGTAGGAGAGAGCAGTTGGTGTTTGGTTAGGAATGGCATGAGCTGCAGGTGAATGCATTTTTCAAGAATTTTTGAGATGGGTGAGAGGATGGCTATGGGGCGGAAGTTATAGTTTTTGCCACCTTTATGGAGTGGAAGAATGAAAGCAGAGCGCCATATTTTGGGTACATAAGGACTCGAGTAATGATCTATTTATCAGGATGCTGATGGGGAGAGCAATACTTTCGGAGGCAATTTTTAAGAAGGATTAGGGGATGTTGTCAGGGGCGTTGGTGCAAGGTTCGAGTTTGGAGAGAAGTTTTTTTATAAGGTAGGTAGACACAGGTTTAAGTTCAAAGATAGGAGTTGAGAGAGGTGAGGTGGAGGAAACGTGGGCAGAGGGGGGTGGGGGGATGTTGTTGGGGAATGTTTTGGTTAGCTTGGCAATAGTAGAGGTGAAGAAGGTATTAAATAGTTTGGCAATTTCTTGGTCAGATTTGCTAGTATCAGGACAGGGGTTGTTAGTAGTACCAGGCTTAAGGAGGGAGTTAATGGAGTTCCAGAATTGTCTGGGGTTTTTTGCATGATTTATTTGTAGATGGTTGTAGTAGGACTTTGTATCTATTATAACTTGTTTTTTGGCTAGGTTTTGTAGTTTGTATTTAAGTAAGAATGCAGGTTGTTTATGATGAAGATTGCTTTTCCAAGATTTATCTCTTTGTTGCATGATTTTCTTGGTTTCTTTAGTTAACCAAGGGGCAGTCTTGGCTTTAACTCTTTTAGTTCGTATTGGAGCTAGGGAGTTTAGGATAGTAAGGAATTTGGAGTTGAAGAAATCAACGGCTTCGTCTAGGGGTAGTGTTTTTAGTGGGTTCCAGTTGGTGATTTTGAGGGAGTCAGAGAAGGTGGAGGGGTTAAAGTTAGATAAATTTTGAGTATGTAAGAGTTTGAGGGAAAATGGGGAAGAGGAAGTAGTTCTATGAGTGAAGGCAGGGAGGTGGTCTCCTAGTGGGTCGGGAGTGACACCAGATGTAGTAGTTCTGTTGGGGTGAGACACCAAGATCCAGTCTAGGATGGAGCCGGTGAGGTTGGTTTTGTTGGGCCTGGTGGTAGAGTTAATAAGTTGTGTAAAGTTGAAGAGATTGATTGATATGGTGGGATTATGATTAATGATTTTTTGCCAGTCAATATTTACATCTCCCATTATATAGGTTTCGTAATTAATATTTGAGGAGGTCCAAGAGAGGATATCTTCCAAGGTATTGGTGTTGTTACCAGGGGGAATGTAAAGGGAGGTGATGCAGATACTTTTGTGGTCATTTAATTTTAGAATGCCAGTAACTATTTCAGCGTTATTAAAGGAAGGGATAGAATTTGGGAAGGGAGTGATGGATAAGTGATTGGAGTAGATTAGTGCTGCACCACCACCTCTTTTATTTAGGCAGTCAGATCGGAGAGATTAAAATCCTGGGGGAAGGAATTCTGTGTCAGTTATGCGTGGTTTTAACCAAGTTTCAGAGATGGCTACTATGTCGGGTGAATTGTGGTTAAGCCAGGCATGAAAGAGGGTAATTTTATTAGCTAAGCTTTGGGCATTGATAGTGAGGAATTTGAGGTATTTACAATTTGCTTTTTTGTTGGAGGTAAGGTTACTTGTTTGAGAAATGTTTGGTCCAGGGTTGGGATGAATGTCTCCTGCTAAGCAAAGGTAAGAGATAAGGTGAATGTTTGTTAGGAGAGTGTTTGGTTAGGAATGGATGATAGGAGGTTGGTTTAGGTTTGTAGTATTTGGTGGGGATTTGGAAGAGTTTTAATGTTGAGAAAAAGGTGGGGTGAAAGGGGGTTAAAGAGGCAGATATATTGTGGAAATGATTTGTAGGGTAGGGAGGTGGAGGTTGATGTGGAGGGATTAGGTAAAGGTTGGTATAAGAGGTGGTATGGTACAGAGGGAAAAGAATGAGGAGCAGGAGTAGTGTGGGGGCAGGGAATATAGTGGGAAAAGAGAACATCTTAGAAAGTTGTTTGATTATATATAAATAGTTCTTACTCATGGCTAAATTTTCTTGCAGACATTTTTATTTTATTTATTTACATTTGTTAACTGGGAAAGTCCGACTGGATGCAGGTCCGTTTTCAGCGGAGGCCTGGGGAGAAAAGCTCCACATTAAGTGTTACTGACATTATACAGTTTGAGAAAATAATATTTAAAAATTATAGACACTGAACTGGCTGTAAAACATAATAAAAGATAAAACTTAGTTGTAAAACAGCTGTAGAATATAATACAAGTTTAAAACATAGTGACAGATGCTGAACATAGTTACAGATGAATAACATAATTCTTCAGTGGACAACTGAATCAATTTGTTTGTGAGGTACATAACAGACAGTTACACTTGTAGCTACAGGAAGTTCTTACTATATGGTAAGTAGCTAGATGTATGAGCAACCAAGCTTGCTAGAATTAAGGTAGTTAGTGGGGTGCAGAGAGAGGTAGTGGGTGGATGGAATAGGTAATATTGGGGGGGGGGGTTGCAAGGGCATATCCAGCATGTTTTTAAGAGTGCTTTTAGTAAAGATTTGAAGTGGGTGCCAGAAGTTGCAGAGGTAATTGAGTGTGGGAGGGAGTTCCATAATTTGACTATAGCACAGGAGAATAATGCTTCTGCAGCAGAGTTATTGGCTCTAGTGACCTGTAGGAGGTTTTTGTTGCTGGATTTTAGTGGTCTGGTTGTAAGGTGAGGTTGGAATAGCTTCTGGAGGGATGGGACTTTAAGTGGATGGTTTACTAGTTTGTGGGAGAGTGTGAGTTAGTACCATTGAAGGAGGTGAAGGAGCTCTAGCCAGCCCAGTTTTGCCAGTGAGAGAGAGTGATGACTATGTTAGGAAGCCCCTATGGCAAATTTGGCAATTTTGTTGTAGCAGGTTTCAAGCTTATTTAGGTCGCATTGTCTTGGGTTAGTATATATTGGAGAGGCATAAAATAGGGTGGAGATGTGAGAATTTGCTACTGAAATCTTTGCAGCTTTGGTAAGTAGTTTCTGATTTCTATATAATGCTCCTAGTTTTTTGTGCACTTTTTTAATGGTTGTGAATCTCAAAGTTCAGTTTGTTGTCTATTTCCACTCCTAGCAACTTGGTGTGTTCTGTAGGATGTATAGTGGTGTTGTATTTTGCTGTGATGTTAAAGTGAGAGGTGTCTTGGGTAAGTTTGGTGGGTTGGAAGATTAGTAATTTAGTTTTGTTTGGATTGAGTATTAATTGGGCATAGGATAGCCAAGTTTCAACAGAGGAAAATGCATCCTGTGTGACTTTTTGCAGTTCGGGTAGGGAGTGGGCTGTGCAGATGATGGTCAAGTCATCTGCGTATTGCATGAGTGTGCCATGTGTGGTGTCAGAGGCTACATTATTGGTGTAAATAGAGAAGAGTAGGGGTCCAAGGATGGACCCTTGGAAAACCCCTATGGAGACAGGTAGTTGGGGGGATAGGTCATCCTGCCATACAGCAGATTGTTGGCGGTCATACAGGTAACTTTGAAACTAGTTGGTGACTGATTGAGAGAAGGATAGGTTATTGAGAAGAGAGATGAGTTGTTTGTGCGGTACCATGTCGAAAGCTTTAGAAAGGTCTAGGAAGGTAGCTGAGGAAAGATAACCAGCATTTTTATGTTGTAGGATAGTGTTAGTGAAAGAAAGTAAGGAAGTGGTGGTGCTATGATTTGGTCGGAATCTGTGTTGGAGAGGAGGTTGTTAGCAAGGAGGTGATCTGAGACCTGAGAATGGATGTATCTCTCTAGTATTTTGGAGAGTGGAGAAAGAATAACTATGGGGCGGTAGTTGGTTAGCTCTGTGGAGGGGCCACCTTTGTGGAGGGGAATTATGTGTGATACTTTCCATAGTGTAGGAACGTAACTTTCTGACAGAGAGCTGTTAAGATAGATACTGGGTAGGCTAGAGCGTCAGCTGCGAGTTGTAGGTATTCACATGGGAGGTTGTCTGCTGCTAATTTGGTGGGTTTAAGTTTAGTTAACAGTTGTTTTATTTTGGAGGTAGGAACAGGAAAGAACGAGACACTAGTGGGGAGATTGCTAGTTGAAGGAGTGGGTTGGGGGGGTTGTGTTGTCTAGTTAGTGATAGTATGGTTTGTGTGAAATGTGTGTTGAATGAGGTAGCAATATTTTTGGAGGAGTGAGTGATGTTAGGAATAGGGGTACTTACTTTACCTGGGTGGAGGATGGAGTTTATTGAGGACCAGGATTGTTTGGGGTTATGTTGGGAGGAGGTGTAAGGGCAGACTGGTAGTATTGGATTTTGTCCTGTTTTATTAGCTTTTTGTCTCTATTACGTAGTTCTTGGAATTTCTGTCTAGTAGAGGGGGTTTGGTTTTGCTTTATCCCTGTTTTTCATTTCAGACTTAGTGGTTTTCTGTAGCCATGGGGATGGTTGGGCTCTGGTTCAGGAACGTCCTATGGGGGTGTGTGGTAATTAAGGATGCTTAGGAAGGTTTTATTAAAGTTGTCGTTGTCAACTGCGTCATCTAGACTGAGGTATTTTAGAGGTTCCCAGTTACATTCTTTAAGGGATGAGCTGAATGAGAGAGGGTTGAAGTTTATTTTTTTGTGTATTTGACGGTAGATGACAGGTTTCACTTGGTATAGGTGTTTTCTGAGTAGGAATGTTGGGGAGTGATCACTGAGGCTGTCTGATAGGCAGCCTGCTATATATGACTGGGGGCTCTTATTGACTAGTATCCAATCCAGGGTAGTGTGTTGGTTGGAGGTTTTATTTATCCTGATAGGTGACTGGACTAGTTGGGTAAAGCCGTGAAGGTTTACATGATGGGTTGGGTGGTTGCTAGAACAGGCTTGCCAGTCAGTGTTGAAGTCTCCTAAAATTAGAGTTTCTTGGGGTAGATGGGTAGTCCAGCTGAGGAGGTTTTCTAGTGGAGGGATGTTTTGGCCAGGTGGAAAGCAGCATCCTATTATGTTTATAGTTTTATTTTGGTTTATTTTAAGGTTGGTATATATTATTTCATCCTTATCTATTTGGGGAGCTGATAAGTTTAAGATCTGGATGTTTCGATGCTGTTTAAATATTATAGCTATACCACCTCCTTTTTTGTTTAGTCGGTCTACTTTTACTATACTGTAACCAGTAGGGAGGATTTGCTCATTGGTAATGTGTGGTTTTAACCATGTTTCGGTAAGGATCACTATATCAGAGGAGTACAAGTCTATGGTGGCATGGAGTTCATGCACCTTGTTAGATATACTTCTAATATTTAGGCTTAGCAGAAGGAGGTCGTTTGCCTTTCTGTTGGCTGTGATTTGGGAGAAGTTGTGTTTTTTAGTCTAATTATGAGGGGTGGGGTTGGAGTTTGAGGGGCCCGGATTGGGATGGATGTCTCCACTGAGTGCTAGGTTAGATATGGATGAGATTATTAGTTTTATTAATTTCTGAATATGCTTGGTTATTAGGGAATTTTTATGATTGTGTTCTGTGGGTAATAGGTATGGTGGTAGGGTTGTTATGTTAAGGCGTGAGGATGAGTTTAGTTTAGGAGCTGTGGTTGGTAGAATATGTGGAGGGTGCATAGGGAAGGAGTCTGAGCTGGTGGGAGAGTAGTAGAGTAGGGGTGTAATATGAGTGGTGGTGAGTGTAGTAGTACAGTGGTAGTGGTTGAGTGGGGGAATGGTGGAGGTTTGGTAAGATGGGATGTATGCAAAGAGTGTGCGTGCAGTAAGTATAGGTATGGTATGCTTGTACATGTTGGCAGAACAGGAGGGATAGTAGTGGGAAGCTGGAGGAGGTAGTGTTAGTGTAGTGATGTGGTAGGCTGTTTGAAAGATGGAAGTGGTTACCCTGTAGGAGGGTTTAGAAACAATCAGGTAACAGAGTTCACTGCTAGCAGGTCAGAATGCTTGTGTATGTAAGGGATTAAGAAGGTAAAATAATATCTAGTAGCAGGTCATAATGCTTGTGTAATTAAAGGTTAAGGAGGTAACAAAATATGTAGCAGGGTTTAAAGGCAGCTACATAAAAAATGTGTTCTCTATGGCATTAATTTAAGTAGTGTAATGGGGAGGCTGGTAGAATGCGAGCCGGTAAGCTGTGCTTGCCACTAGTTGCACAAATACAGTAATCATGGTATTAAGCTGGTTATTACCGCTAGTTTACTTTAAATAATGTGCATAGGTTCAAAAGCTACATACACTTTTAGTGAACAAGAAAATAGAGCTTGAGCAAATTCTCAGAGAGTGCACCTTTCCTTCTGCTTGAATTACAGTAGCATTGGCCAGGTAGGGATGGTTCTTCAGTCAGGGCACCCGTTAGGATGAAAGACAAAACTTTTAGTGACCAAGAGAATAGAGCTTGAGCAAATTCTCGGAGACTACACCTTTCCTTCTGCTTGAATTACAGTGGCATTGGCCAGGTAGGGATGGTTCTTCAGAGTCAGGGCACCCATTAGGATGAAAGGCAAAACTTTTAGTGAACAAGAGAATAGAGCTTGAGCAAATTCTCGGAGAGTGCACCTTTCCTTCTTCTTGAATTATAGTGGCGTTGGCCAGGTAGGGATGGTTCTTCAGAGTCAGGGCACCCATTAGGATGAAAGGCAAAACGTTTAGTGAACAAGAGGGCAGAGCTTGAGCAAATGTTAATACTTTTAACCAGAAGTTAGGTACTGCATCTGGACATGGTGTTTTCCAATTAGTGGCTTTTCTTAACTTTGTTGCAATCTCTCTGGCTGTTACTTCATCCCACTTCATATCTTGTATCTTTGAAAGTTCCTTTCCTTTACTTCTTCTGTCCATTTAGCATCTTTATGTTCCACAGGATCTTCATAGCTACTTCTCCAAAATGTATCTGTTTCTTCTTTTTTGGGTGGCTTTTCAATTCCTTTTACCTTGTTTCCCAATTGTCTATAAAACTTTTTGGGGTCATCAATAAATTGCTTATTTTGTACTTTTCCTTTTTATTTATCTGTGTATCTTGTAAGTTTTTCTACCTGTGCTGATATTTTTAGTTTATTTGTAATAGTGCATAATAGATCCTGATCCGTTATAATATTGTGCATTACTTTTATCACGTCTATCATTCTAAGTATTTTTGTTGATCTAGTTCCCTTTTCTATACTCCTCTAACAGTGACACTTCTTGTCTCAACTGCTTTATAGTTTTCTCTATTCGATAATTCCATGATGGTATGCAATTTCTCCCCTTCCTTTCCTTACTACCCTATGTTCTTGTGGTAGAATTTTATCTGTTATTAATTTAGCTGCACAGTAATATATCCTGTTTACTTCTGTTATATCCCATGGATCTCTATTGACAGTCCTAATTACTGTGTTCATTTGTTTTATCAAACTTCTGACTTTTTGGGGTTTTACTCACCTTTTCAGTCTATTTCTTTCATTGATCTTAATATGTTTATCTGTCTCTAGTAAAGCAAGCAACTCTTCTTGGTTGGGAGGGTGGCCTAATGGTTAAGGTGTTTGCCTTACAAACACAAAGTGCAGGGTTTGAGTCTCACAAGGGATAATTGGCTAGGCTTAAAATGGCTCGCAAGGGCAGTTAGCTTAATACTAACCTATGCTGTTCAAACCTATGCTGTTCTCTTAGCTCATTTTCTTGTAAACTGAGGGCACATTTTTTGTTCTCCAGTTTAGGCGGGAATTCTGTAGAAAGTTCTATAGCATCTTCCTGTAGCACATTCTCTTGAATTTCATCCTGTGTCATCTGTTGCTCTGTCATATGGGGACTCACTAGCTTATCACTCCTCAACATTGACTGCTCCAGAATTGCCACAGTTTCCTCTTCCTTCCCTTGCTGTCCAGCTTCAAGTGAGCATTTATATTTGTTTTCTGTGGAAGGCTCCAAAATATCTTCATATGGTAAGTGACTGGCTGCTTCTCGTTTCACTGGTTTCTCCTTAATTTGGATGTTTGTTGCTGCATCCTACTGTTATGCTTTCTGAGTTAGATTTTCTACACTGAATCCTTCACTTTGCAGGTACTCCAGAACCTCAGTTTCTATTTCTTTAACTTCTCCATTACTAATCTTCTTTTCTACTTTTCCTCTTTATCTTCTTATTTTTTGTATTGTAAAGTTATCCATGCCTGGATAACTTTGCCTGTATTTCTATTCAAATATCTTTGGTGCTGCTCTTTTTGTATTCATTTGGCTTTTGAATTTGCATAAATATTGCACCATATCAAATCTCTCTTTCCCATGTACATTCTTCTGTTTTATACTTTTCAAAAATCTCTAGGTTTTCTTGTTTATATTTTGGCACTCACTCAGATGCTTCTTTTTCCAAACAGATTAAAGTTTCTTGGTCTATTTAATGTTTTTCACAAATCTGTTGTATTAATGAACACAAATTTTTGTTTGAGGCTTCTGACAGTTTTTCTTTTGGAAGTATTTTTCTTTCCTCTAATTTCTCTCTTAATCTTTTTGTTTAACTTGTATCTGGAAATTTTGGGCTTTTTGCATAATAGTAACAATATATAATTTCTATTTTATCCTCAATAGTCCACTCTGTCATTT
>NC_056742.1:91611886-91701886 GCF_019279795.1 Protopterus annectens
CAGTTATTTGCCAAACTCGGATAAATATATTTTACACAACACATTTCATAACATAGTTTTACTTACTGTACTGGCCCTACTTGGTCATGGGTGTTTTCCATTCTTCTCATGAGCTGCATGTTACCAATCCTGCATAGCTCTCCTCACGCAATGCCCTCCTTAATTAGGTGAACGCCATCCCTTCTGAACAGGTGAACGTCTTCTGCGGTGATGCTGTCATGGCAGATTGTAGATCCATCGACCCTGTGCATCAAGCCATGCATGAACCCATTCTGTAAACGTCTGGCCTTGTGAGCTGCCCATTGACTGTTTGCTGTTTTCCATATCTGGCCAAATACCCACACTCTCACTTATCATTCTCCTGGTCGTGAAGCCATGCCAGTGTCAGAAGGTGGACAAACCTGCACAGGAAAGAAATTGCAAACAGATTACTACTGATGATTGACAGATGTATTGGAAGGCTACATATATATATGTATATCATATGCATTACCTGGTTAGCCCATCAAAATCTTCCATCCTAGCCACAGGGGTAGTATTCTTTGCATTCGCGTGTTCTAATACATGTTAGTGTAGAGTGCAGAGGCATTCATTATCATTCTGTAGAAATACTGTATCATTATAATTCAGGCAAAATAGTATAACACTCGGATGTTACTGAGCCCTTCCTCCTACCACCTAATTTCCACCCATGACTGACAAAGCAAGGAAACATTCCCAACTACTGAGTATAAGCAGAAGTACAGTAATACAAGCAGAAATGGCAAACTTATCTGGGTCATCCATGTAAGAATTAGTCACAAAAGTAATAATTCCAGTTATCGCATCTGACCATCACTCTGGTTACAATAAGACTCATCAGTTTTCCTCAGTGCACTATGTGCACATTGTTAACACGTAATAAATTATTCTTGAAAGCTGGATACATAAACAAAAAAATTATAATAACCATCACTGAAACCTGAGCTATAGATAACCTATACTTGTTACACCGTATCTGTATTACGATCTTCAGCAGTCTGACCATGTATGCACAAGCACTTCCCTGGTACACAAATTAATTTTTCCCCCCTACCAACATCTTCATTACTACATGTTATACAAATGTCCCTAAACGAAACATTCACCCAAATGACCCCTTCAGGAAAATGTTGAGATATGCACAATCACCAAATATACACACACACACACACACACACACACACACACACACACACACACACACACACACACACACACGTGTGACCAATGTATATATGTGCAAGTACATTATGTACATACATATATATCTATATACACACACATGCACAAATATATATGTGTGTGTCTGTAGCAAGAAAAAAATCAGGGGTTTAGGAGGGTAGGCAGTTGATTAAAAATGGGGGGGGGGGGGTTGCTTGCAATGACTTCAAGCAGAAAAAAAAACACAACCTGACTTGTGCATTCATCACAGTGATAACAACTTCTACTTATGTGAATAACAGAGTCAGCAACTGAGACTTTTCCCAGAAAAGTGATAACTCAGTGCCATATTGTAACTGCACGTACTGCTAATGTGATAATGACCTTCCTTTCATTACTGCAAAGGTATGCATGCTGAGACACAGGTGCTAATTGCTGCACATAACCTGTTGAGTAGGCAATCATTATATTACATTGTGCAGCTGATATGCAACAGACTCATTATCATCAGTAAGGAGAAGACCTGAGTCATTCAGTCAAATAGTGTAACAGTTAGATATTACTGAGCCCTTCCTCCCACCTAAATTCCACACATGACTGACAAAGCCAGGAGAAAAAACCTGAAACTCTTCCTTCAAGTGTACATGTTCATTCCTGTCCAAGTGCATCATCTCCTGTACCACTAATTTTTGCATTCTACACTTAAATGTATGCCATTACCTTTTATCTGTACTGGAAAGGCCATTTACATTTCAGGTTAGAATAGCTGCACTGTCTATAGTAACCAGTAAAGATTACTACCACTAATAATGCTAGACATTTTTGCACATAATGCTCTATCTGGCAGCTTAGATAAATACACTTGCAGTTAACAGGCAGGTAAACTTCTACATATTAGCATTTTTTCACTCCTTTTAGAATTTTGTACTTTTTTTTTCCAAATACAGTAGTGCACAACTTACACACCCCTTTCCTTTCTAAAACATGCAAATAACACGACTCATAATTCAGACATTATGTTATATTGGATCTTATTATATCATAAATATAACAGAAGTCAATTTAAAAGAAGCAATATAACAGAAGTCAATTTAAAAGAAGCACGCGACCCTTCCACCTAAAACCTAACACTCCACCTACATGAGAACTCTCATAAGCTTTACCTACTTTGAGGTCATTCATGCTACAGCAAATTATTTTACCTGTGGTTATTATAAAACTAATGTTAATTTCTTTCCATCACAGGACAACTGCAAACATCTAGTAAAAAATTAAATATTTCACTAAAGTAAAAAGCAACAATTGTCTGCCCATAATCTAATGTTACACCTGTTTACTAAATGCTTTCTTATACTGCAATTACCAAGGAAGTGCTTTTATTTAGAAACCAGTAATTTCCCTTCTTCCTATACTTTCATTTCCCCCTTTTCAGAAAGGTCCATGCCATTGCCCTTTTAACTAAAATTGTTCGTCCGCTAGCAAGATGTCAATAAAAATGTTCGAACACAATGTTTAGTCAATTCCTCACTGATGTCCGATTTAGTTCAAGTGCCTCATAAACTTATCAGTTATCACAGTTTCACAACTTCATTTCATTTTTAAAGCTATTTACCTTAAAAAAAAAAATAAGAATCTACATGTAGAGATGTGTGTGCCTTTCCATCTACACAAACTGTTGCTATTAGTACTAAAAAATAACTAGCGAGGTTGCAAAAAGCAGTAAACAGTATAATTTGCCTCCTTGGAAGGTATCGGCTGCACCACACAATGGGAAGGTGATGAAAATGCCTTTCCCTTCCCCCTGCACAGGAGCTGGCAGCATATGAACAATGTAGACAAGTGGAAAACGAGGGAGGAATACCAACAGATTTAATGCATAAGTTGCAAAAGGAAAATCATGAGAAACCCACAAAAGAGGTAGATGGCAGTAATTTAATTCAGTTAAGGTTTTGTTTTTTTTTTAATATGTTCGGACAATATCAATTCAGAATCTATGGTGTTAAATGCATCTGGTTGTGAGCTGACAAATGATCAGTGCCATACTTGGCTCAAGAAAAAAAAGCTCATAAAACCGCTCAGAAAAAATAGTTATATATTCAAAACCCATCGCTACACAGTTTGAAGAGCTACAACTCAGAACAAAGCAAAATTGGAAGGGTAATACCAGAACTGCAGGATTTATCATCAGTTTACTACTTTACCTCGTGATCTGACAGACTAAATTTTAAGACTACCTCCAGAATTACAAAGCAAATAATTAAAAAATAGAACTAAAATCAATGAGATACTTATTCAGTCTAATAAGCCAGCACTGTCATGTTTACTTACAAAATCAATATACAAAAGCATTCTGTGGTGCCTGAAGTTGCTGGCATTTACTAATAATATAATTGTTAAATGAATAACAATAAATAAATAATAGTTATTAAACACTTCATATTCTCAAATGTTTGATGTTACATGATCTAAAAACTCTTAACAGTTTATATGTATATGTATTATGTATGTGTTTAGTGATGAACAAATTATCTATATAATAAAAAACATTTTAAATTACTAACTTCATTCAGTCCTGGTGCTTGGTCTGCGCCAAATACCAGTTGCCAAAATGATTCTTTAAATTCAAGAATATTATTTAAATCCCCCAGAAACATTCCCTTTTGAACATTATCCAAAATAAAAAATTCATACTTCTTAAAATCCTTGCATGTGATAGCATGCCTAGCCAAAGCATTATTCTTGTCTTTCTTTTGTATGGCAAGGCTATGTTCATATACTCTTCGTTTAAAAACTCTTTTAGTCTTTCCTATGTAGTAACTCTTGCATGTAACACAAGTAGCGAGATAAATCACTAATTCACTATTGCAATTGTAATAGTTTCTCGCCCAAAAAGTGTGTTTTAGATGTTCCACTACTACAAAGGAAGAATTACTCATGTACCTGCATTGCTTGCAGTTTGTACAACTAAAAGTTCCTTTCTTGTTAGTACATCTATCTAAGTTTCTGTTCACGTCACTAGTATTCTTTCCTGACTCAAATAAAAGTTTCAAATTTGTAACTTTCTTATATGTAAATTTGGGTTTCATGTCTGTAATAGACACTAGCTCTTTGTTACCCAAAATTACTTTCCAATTATTTTCTATAATGGATTTTATAATCCATACTTCGTTTACTATAGGTAATGGAAAGGCTGCTAAAAATGAATTCACCTGTTTCTCTTTTGAAGCATCTAAGGAGCATACTCTGGGTGCACCTATAACCGTCTCTTCTGAAAACAGTATTGGTTTAGCCACTCCTTTTCTTAAAGGCACTACTTTACTCTCAATTTTTTCTATAAATTTTTTTTAGAGTAACCTCTTTTCATAAACATTGATCTTAAAAGTGCCAGTTCTTTTTGAAAAATAACTTCTTCTGAGGTTAATCTACTCAATCTTATAATTTGACCTTTTATCACCCCTCTTTTCATATGCATGGGGTGTAAACTATCGTTGTGTAGATAACTATTAGCAAAATATGGTTTTCTATAAATCTTGCTCCTAAAGGTCTTTGAAACATCATCAATAGTGAGTCAAATCCAAAAAAGAAATTGTCTTACCAAATTCTCCTATTTTGAAAGATAGAAAATTCGTACTCTGATTTAAATCTTGAACAAGTTTCAAAAATTCTTCTTGTTGTCCATTCCATAGAAATAGCATGTCATCTATGTATCTATAATACTTTATAACCTTACCAAAAAGCGGATTGGTGGTTAAAATGGTGGTCTCCCAGTTGGCCATTACAATGCTTGCAAAGGATGGGGCCACTCTTGACCCCATAGCTACCCCTGATTCCTGTTTATATATGATGTTGTTAAACTTAAAAAAATTGTTATCTAAAATTAATTCCATTAGGGTACATAAGGAATTGATTTTAGTAGCCGAAAAATCTGTATGTTTTACTAAATATTCTCTCATATATTCAATGCCTATTTCCTGGTCAATACTGGTGTATAAATTTTTTACATCTAGGGTAGCAAAAAACATATTTTCATCAGAAAATCTTGTATCCCTTAGTTTTTCTAATAAGTTCCATGAATCCCTGATGTAAAATTTAGACTTTTGAACTATAGGATTCAAAATGTTGTCCAACCAAATCGAGATGTTTTCTGTCTTAGAATGTTTTGCCGAAATAATGGGTCTAAATGGTGGTTTAGTATCATTATTCTGTATTTTTGGAATACCAAAAAATATAGCTAGCTTAGGATGTTCTTTATACAAAAATTCATATTCCATCTTATCTATTTCCCCTTGGCAAAACATGTCGAACAAAGTTGAATCCATTCTTTTGAACTTTTTGGAAACTGTTTCAAGATTTACTTTGATACATGTTTTTTTATCTTGTAATAGTTCATCTATTGATGTCTCATAGTCCCTATTATTCATTATAACTAGTTTCCCACCTTTGTCCGCCTTCATAATTCTAATGTCTTTATTGTTAACCAATTTTTTTAAGGCTAACTGTTCCTCTTCTGTTAAATTATTAGCAATGCTAGTATTGTTGATATTTCTAAACTCATTCTCATATAACTTTTGAAAAACCTGTAAGGTGTTAATTAATGGAGGATTATATGTACAAGGATTACTAATGATGTTCCTACCACACTGTCTTTGTGTTCCTAGATCTTCCATAATATAATTCAAATTAAGTTTTCTCAAAAATAGTCTAAAATCTATCAGTAATCTGCCTAAATTGAAATTATTTGTCAGGATAAAATTAAGGCCCTTTCTTAATACACTTTCTGTAAATGAATTTACATCAACATCTGATAGATTCAAAATTCCAACTTCAAATATCTCACAATCGTCACAAAAGTCAATGGAGGATGTAATCACCATCTCCATCTGTTCGTTCCTCTGCCCTTCCCCCGAAATTGTGTGGTATTGTGCCACTTCATAGTTCTCTTGTTCTGCTCCTGTTTCTTGTGAAAAGGAGTAGTGTTGGTGTTAGAAGGTGTAATCACCCTTTCCGCATAATTCATATTATTATTATTAGCAGGAAATGTGTTAGCAGCACTAGTCGAGGGTAGGGCTGGAAAATCCTCTTCAAGTCTTTCCCCATTCTGATTAATTACTGCTTGATTGCTAACTTTTTCTTTTCTTTCTAATGAAACTGGTGTATTATTAGAGTCGTAGGTCTGCACAACATTTAGAGACACTGTAGAATCAATGGGTACAATGTACGCCTGGTCGTTGTATGAAAAAATGTCTCTTTTTAGTTTCGACTGCTTTCTGGCTATAATAGTTGACTTATGTCGATCCGCCTTGATTTCTATACCGTTGTATAAATCTTTACATTGATTAAAGCTAGCAAACCCATGTATACGTTCATCCAAAATACTTATATTCTCCTTTAAATCATTTATCTCACTGTTGTAATGTTCTATTAATATTTTCATCATACTGATTCTCGTTTCATTGTATAAATCTATCAACTGTTTACTTAGTGTGTCTCCAGGAGACACACAATTAGGGAATTAAGAGTTAAGAGTTTTTAGATCATGTAACATCAAACATTTGAGAATATGAAGTGTTTAATAACTATTATTTATTTATTGTTATTCATTTAACAATTATATTATTAGTAAACTGAAAAAAGATTTGTATGTATTTTAAAGTTACAAAAACTTTTAATTGTACAATAGTGAGATCACTTCCTGTGGTATTTTGTATTTAAGCCATTATTTATGTCATTTCCCATGTTTCTGAAGAAGTTCACGAAAAATAAAAAGTGGATGAAAGCGCTAAAAAGATTTTGGAGTGTGGCGTTCGTTTGTGGTTGGACTACAGCATCATTTTGGTTTTGTTTTTGTTTGAAAATAATAGTAAACATACAGCAGATTATTATAAAGTAGCAGAATGTATTCTAAGAACGAAGCTAACATGGGAATGGAGAAATGACATCCTGCAGATAGGGATGCCTGCAATTAGGGATATAGACAATAGGTAAGAGGGGGCTTGAATTTACTGGAGAAAGCTGGCAAAGGAATCAAGGTATTGGGAGCAAATAATTAGAAAGGGAAAGGTAACAGAATGGGAAGAGGCCTAACATGTATTTGGACTGTAGGCTAGAGATTCAAGGAATAAACAGGAGCTGCTGAGTATATCAAACATACTAAGTTAGAAACAAGAAAGAACTCCAAACTGCCACTGCTTGTTATTTTGTATTGGCTTGATAAAGCAGCATCCTAAACTGTGAAAATGCTCACCATTTGTATATTAAAACTTGATTCTTGGAAGCCATGGCAGTTTGGAGCCCTTTCTTTTTTCTAACTTAGCAGGCTAGAAATTGCCTTCCCTATCCCAGAATGCTATCAGAGTATAATCAAAGAGAAAGAAATACGGGGAATCCCAAGTGAAAGACCAGCACTGGTGGAGTTTTTAGTAGAATCTAGAACAAGCTGCTATTTAAAAAGAGGCAATTAGTACAGCATATAAAATATTGCATAAGTATAAGAATCAATCAGAGAAGGTAAGAAAGGATTGGGATAAGAGAATGGATAAGCAATTCACAAAGAAACAATGGGGGGTTTATGTACGACTCCCAACCATGCAACAAAGTCTAGAAGAGTAAGCATCTTTGCTTGAAAGTGTTTACATAGGTATTTTTATACCCAGAGTACACTCCAGAGAATTTTTCCTCAGGTAGACAGCAAATGAAGGAGGTGTGATGGGGAAGAAAGAGGTAATTTGGGACATATTTTTGGGGAGTGTAATGAGTTGGCAGACTTTAAAAATTCCCTGCACACTATCAGGAATACTGGGAAAGAAAACTGGTATAACCAAGTAAATAACTTTTTTGAGCTATGATACAGAATCGGAATTGCCTAGACATAGCAAGGCCTTGATGAGTTTAATTATGCTGCCTCCCAAAAATGCAATTACTAGAAAATGGAAATCAAAGTCTAAAACTGTACTAGAAGTGTACACATTAACAGAGATAAAAATGGAAATGGGATCTTTAGAAAAGGGTAAGAGCAAATTACATAGAATAACTGTAAACTGAGGGAACAAGACATCCATAATCATATTTTGGAGGTGGAATGAGGTTTAAAAGAAGGCAGGATTTGAATGACTTATAAAATGCTTGACTGACAGTGATTGGATAGATTATAAGTGATGTATGATGTTTTCAACTAAAATGTCAATACGTTTTGTTTTCATTTAAATAAATGTATGATTGCTTATATGATCAGTGATAATTTAATAAGGATGTTTCTTGTTTAAAAAAAAAAAAACAAAACAAAAAAAAAAGATGCATTCCACTGATTAACCCCTGGATCAGTAATCCCTTTAATCCACACTGTATCTAGTTCAGGCGCCAAAGGTAATACAGCAGTTGACAGAACCAAAGTCGGTGCCGTAGAGATGGACCTAGGTTCAGAAGACACTTTAGGTATTTTAGACTTGGCAGGCTTGCCCAAATCACTGGAGGGTGAAGAGGGTACAGAGTGTGGTCTTTTCCTTTCTTTTCTGAGAGGGGGAGAGCCCTCCGTCGCAGAAAGAGCCTCTAAAAAGGGCCTCCTTCAGAATTGACTTATTTTTTGCTTATTCAATGTACGCTGACTGAATCCTTTACAAACAGAACATGGAAACTGCACAAAGAGATGGGACACCCCCAAACAATACACACAGTCATCATGCAAGTCACTGTTTGGTAGTTTCCCATTACAAGCAAGACAATGCTTAAAACCTGACGTACCTTTCTTTTCAGACATACACACAGACACTCTCAGGTTATAAGTGAAGAAAAGGGGGAGGATAGAGAAATTAGAAGAATACCAGCAATGGTATCTAAGGACTGCCCACCAGGGTATTATAAGAGAGAATATATATTGTCTTTTTTTTTTAAGGTAAAGAGGAAGGAAAGAAATACCAGCAATGGTATTTAAGAAATACAATAAAGGGTAGGGAGAAAGGCCGTACCACCAATGGTACCAAGATTACCAAAAGGTAGTAGACAGTAAAAAGCTAGTGATAGACTAAGCTATATAAGAATTTATCAATATGTGAGGAAAAAGACTAATACACTCAGTAAAAGTTAGACAAAATGTCAAAAAAGTTGAACTTAGCTTACAGTTTTGTATGGACATGACAGCACCCAAAATGCCAAATGCAGTCAAGACTGCTATACCTTGGAGAAAAGGGAATATTCTGAGAAATGACCATCTCAACTTGGTATGCAAGTCTGTTTTTAGGCCATTCAGTCTACATGTTTTGGAATTAAATCTAGCAGGTCACATTTCAAATCGTTACCTTCTGTACCATGTAAAGCACTGACATTCCACTTCCCCATGACATCATCATAAGAATTACCCTCTCCTTAAAACTAAAAGTCCAAACTTAATTTGGGGGGTGGGGGCACAGACATTTTTTTTTTCTATTCCTTCTTCGTTTAATTTTGCCAGATAGCTTAGCTCTTTATCCCTATGTTTAACTGCGCCTGCATCTTTTGTCTTCCACTAAAATCAAATCAAGAAGACCTCTCTAAGAAAACAGACATTTGAACTTCAAAAACTTCCTCTTTGTACAGCTCAGTTTAGTTTAAAGATAACATCCATCTACCAGCCTGAAGCCATATGGCTATATAAAGAAAACAAATCCACCAGTACAGGCAGCAGAGTTAGAATTCACCAGTCTCTTTAATTTACCAACAATTTGACTGCATCCTTGAGTTTCCCATGACTGTATGCTAAAGAATGAATACCAGTCATATTCTTAGCTTTGTCTGCTATTTTTTAAATTCATTTGTCAACCGGCTAAACCAACTATGCACAACGGCTTCCAATTCACAGTTTCAATTGAATGGAGTGTTTGACTTTGCTAACATTTTATAACTGATTTCAAAAATGCTTATAAGGATGAGTCTCAATCTCCTCTCTGGGAACCAGTTTCATAATTATGCCAGTACTTCAAAAATAATTTCTGCATTCATTTTATACCACTAAAAATTACAGCACTCTGCTAAAGAACTGAACTTGTCCTATGCTATTTAATGTGGAT
This sequence comes from Protopterus annectens, assembly GCF_019279795.1. Taxonomy (NCBI): domain Eukaryota; kingdom Metazoa; phylum Chordata; order Ceratodontiformes; family Protopteridae; genus Protopterus; species Protopterus annectens. The sequence continues at coordinate 91,622,107 of NC_056742.1, forward strand.
AATAATTAGGTACTGATCCCCAATATAATGAAAATTGCATTTATAGCCCTTCAGAAATTTAAGCCTTTCCTATTACGCACATTTTTATTTGCAAATATTCCAGATTCAGTAAAACATTGTGCTGTTTACTAAAAGTTTCAGAAGTTCAGAACAATGACAGAAATGTCCTCCTGTGACTGCCAACAAAATCAATATACTTGCACAACACAACAAAAAGACTGCAGGTTAAACAAGTGTGCCAGCTGCTACATTTCACTCTGCATGCTGTCCCACTCTTCATACTGCACATTCCTATCTTCCTGTTACATGGTCACCTGAATAACTCACTGATCAATTTTAACTGCACCCTCCTCCCACTCTGGAAACCAGTTCCAGCTGTTCACAACCTTATCTATGAAGATTATTTATATATTTGCTGGCCATTATTTTCTGATACTCTGTGTCCCCATCTTGATTTTTTCCTAATTTACTGCTTTCTGCACTTGTTCTTAGTCATTTTTTAATTTAATTGAATTTATTTAAACTGTATTGACTTTAATAATGCTACACACTCAAGTTTGCTAGCTTGCACTGCATTTGAATTGTTTTTACTGGTGTTTTCACTGCTTTTCTATAAAAAAGTTCTAAGCTAGTTTCCTGCCGTTCCTGTCACTAGTCTAGACCAAATAAATATTCCCTGCACGCAGGACTGTTTGTAAGCTTCTGAGCCCACCCCAAGCCTTTCTGCGTTGGAGGGAAGCCTTCTAGGTTATCAGTGAGAGTGGTAAACACTAGGTAGCCTATCTACCACAAGAGGAGTGGTTTCTGGACCAGAAATTGTAGTTTATTGGCCGTTTGGGCAGTTTTTCCATCCCTTTCTGGTTTAAAAGCCCAAGTTTGCGCTTGTTTAAGCTCCGTGCAGTGCACCAAGCTGAGGTAAACTATTACTGGTGCCAGAAAGTCTGCTCTTCAGTTTTTCCCTTAGATCTTGCTAGTTCTCTCTCTGTTGTACTTCAAATAGCCTAACTGATTTGCACTTCAACAGGTTTTTGTAGCAATTATTGTAGCACACCTAAGTACCAGCAGCACTAGTTGTTCTTCACAGAAATAGCTCCAGTACTTAATAGTTATGACCACCCCTCCTGACATGATTAAAGGGCAGTTCCCTGTGCTTCCCCCTATTAACCTGGTGCACTTGGGCATTCTGCCTCATGTACATAGACAACCCTCTGCTCTTACCTCCCAACATTCAGACTTGTGAGAGATACAATTATATCACCAAAATGGAAACTATGCACTCTCTCCAGTCAAGACCGGACTAGCTGGTCAAGAGAAGGTCAACACCTGCACCACACCACATGGAACACATAGCCCTCCAGAACACCCACTATCACAGCTCTCACATAAAAACACAAACCATACACCCACCTTCGCAGAGGCTTTCAATAGAAATTTACCCAAACAGCAGAGACTTCCCAAGACAGAAACGCACTCAACCACCACAAGTTAGCACAAACCACAGGACACATAGGTCACCTCCACACTGTGCCCCTCAACCTAAGCCCCCAAGGCTAAACACCTTGCCCAATACGCTAATCATAGGTGACTCAATAGGGAGGCACACAGATGTCCCACTCACTAGGTTGAATAAGGAGAAGGTAACAGTCAGCTGTCTATCAGGTGCCAGAATCTAACACAACACACACACTCAGGTCACTCCACAAGTACAAGTATGACTCTGTCATTGTCCGTGTGGGTGTGAATGACGTGAGACGCACCTCACTTGACTACAAGAAAAGAGACATGGTGGAGCTCTTGGAATATGTGGCCCAGGTAGGTATGACACTAGCCCTGAGCAGTATCCTACTGTCACCCAAAATGATACCATAGTACAAACAAAAAATTACTGACTTTAACAATTGGCTAAGTTTCTGATGTCATTCTAAGGGGATCCAGTATCTGTCTGCTGGGGGATGACATAACTGACAGACCTCGATGCTTTGCCAGAGATGGCCTGCTTCTGTCACCCCTGGGTTTCTGGGTACTGGCTAAGGGTCTTGCTACCCCAATAGTGCCTTTTTTACGCAGTGTTCCAAAGACCAAACTACCACCGTAACAGCTATAAATAAATGCAATCTGAGACTCATGCTGCTCAATGCTAGAAGTCTAAATCTCAAGAAGCACTCGCTCAAAGCACTCCTCAAAATGGAGAACATCAACATATGTGCTGTAACAAAGATCTGGTTTAAAGCGGCAGAAAGCAACCCTGCACTACTAGATTATAACTTATTCCACACCTTTCGGCTCCAAAACATGGAACAAAGCTCCAAAGTCGGTGGTGTCTCCATAGTCATAAAGGATATGTACACCTCCAGACTAGTAGCCCAGCATAGCGCATCTGAGATACTTCAGGTACAACTAACATTGGGTAAGACGAAGATCCAGGTCATAGCCTGCTATAGGTCCCCAACCATGTCCCTAGACTCTCACTCCATGTTCCTAAACAGCCTGGAATCTATTAAGGTCCAACCCAACACTCTCTTACTAGGTGACTTCAACTACCCCTCCATCAACTGGGAAACTACTCAAGCACCAATATACTGGCCCAACGCTTCCTGGCATTCATCAATTCCAATGCCCTGGACCAGTTCATTCTGGCCCCCACTAGAGGAAGCAACATCCTTGACCTGGTTATTACTAACATGGGCGACCGTTGCTCTACACCAATAGTCAATCCCTCCCTGGTCAGATCCGACCATAAACTAACCACCATGGAAATCCACATCTCACCCACACTCCCCGCAAAGGTAACCACCTTGAAATCTTCTCCAAAGCTGACTATGGACTCCTAAAAACTCCTAACTTTACGGCACCTATGCCAATGGAAAATAGCTGCATGACTGCCAAATTATACACCAATGCACTGTACGAACATGTACATAAATGCATGGAACTAGCCATACCCAACAGAACCAAGACGCTCTCCCTCCAGCCAGTCTGGTTGTCCCTTGCCATTAATAAACTCTACAACAGAAGGAAGAAACTGTTGCAGAAAAAAGGTGAAGTCCCAAGACTGGAAAAACTCCCTTATTAGCCTCAACAAAAAGTTGAGATCGCTCATCAAACCCCCTAAAGCCAGCTATGAAGGCAGAATTGCGGTAGACACTAAAAACAATCCCAAAGCCTTCTATAGCTATATCAAGAACCTCCACGGCAATACCCAGATTTGCTCTGAGTTACTGCACAATGGTACCTCCTATAATGAGCCAGCAGATGTTGCCAACATACTGGCCGACAGATTCAATGCCAACGTTACCATTCTCTCCCTCCCTAAAGGACCAATCACAATACCGGAAGAATGCCAGGCACCCAGCATTATTACAGCACAGGTTAAAGCTGCATTGTCCAAGGCCAAGAATACAGCTTCCATGGGACCCGATAATATCCCTGGCTGTGTTCTACAAGAACTACAAAGCGAATTGGCACGACATCTGTGTGCCCTATTCAGTCACAGACTCACCTCAGGCTTTGTCCCTACCAAATGGCACACTGCTACAGTCATCCCTCTCCATAAAGGGGGAGCAACTAGAGACCCTGGGAATTATCACCCCATTAGCCTGTGTCTGATATGTAAAGCATGGAGCACATCACCATGGACTTGATCAACAAAGATATAGGAAAACTCCAAACTGCAGATCCCACAAAATTTGGCTTTGTGAAAGGGAGATCATGCCTGCTCAACCTGGTTGACTTCTTTGAGTCAGTCTCCAGGGCTGTGGATGAAGGTACGGCAGTGCATACAGCCTACCTCGATCTGGCCAAGGTCTTTGATACCATTCCTTACTCAGGAATCATTGATAAACTCAGCAAACTAGGCATCAACCTAAATATCACTAGGTAGGTTGCAAATTGGCTCACAGATCGAACACACAGTGTGAAAGTAGCTGACTCCAAGTCAGACTGCCGACCAGTCATGAGTGGAGTCCCACAGGGATTGGTCATGGGTTCTCTCCTGTTCGGCATCTACGTCTCATAAGTCCAGGCCAACACAAAGGGGCTCTGACTGACCAAGTTCACAGACGACTGCAAGCTGGGAGCCATTATTAACTCCCCAAGTAATGCAGACATCCTACAGAAAGGCCTCACTGAGACCAATGACTGGTGTTGAAGCCATGGCCTTTAAGCTTAATGCCAAAAAATGCATCATCCCCTTTGGTAAAAATTCAGTTCCCACTAATTACCACATCAATGGGAGCCAACTGAACACTGAAGGCCTTATAAGAGATCTGGGGATGCAGGATGCCAGCAACCTCTCTTTCGAACACCACATTGCCACTGTGGTCAGAAAGTCCTATGTGGCACATCTCATTTTGCATTTAGGAAGAAAGAGGCCATAGTCTCTCTCTACTCTTCCCTCATTAGACCAGCCATCGAGTATAATGCCCCATTTGGCATGTACCTCACAAGACACCTGCAACAGCTGCAGAGGTCACAGAAGCACCTCACGAAGAGGATCCTAGGCATTAAACACATGTCCTACACGGACAGACTCAAAAGACTCCAGCTATTCTCTGTCTCATATCGCCTACTTAAAGGCAAATCTCTGCTTGACTTACAAAGCCATGTCTGACCCAGCTCTGTTAGAAATGCTACATCTAAATAAATCTCAATTCCTCCACACCACACACTCCAGAGACCTCAGCCTCATTACTACAATTAAAAGAACATGCTGGGGGAAAGGTTCCTCACCCAGAGACTGCCCATGCTCTACAATAGACTTCTCATACATGTCAAGCAGAGCACCTTGCTGTCCCTCTTCAAGAGAAATCTTGATGAGTGGATGGGTAATAGAAGGTTCACCCCAGGGATCACTCCAGTGACTCTACTTGATAGAGGCACTGGAAACTAACATTGGGCGGCACAATGCCAGGGCACTTGTATGGGTTAGGCTTGTAAAGGTTCCAGGGCCATTAACCTAGTACACACTATGAACCTAAAAAGCATTCCGTCATATCTGAAACTGCTCTGTTTTGTTACATTTTGTCAATTTAAATAGCATTTCTTTTCTACGCCCTCTAAAGAGTTTTAAAGTTCCCTTCACTATACTTCTTCCTCATGAACAGTACTCCAACTGTGATCCCACCAGCATTCCGTGAAGTGATAAGACTATCTTCCTGCCCCTGCAGTCCATCTCTCTTGCTATGCAGCAGAGCATTCATGTGGTCTTGGCTGCTGCTGCTTTGCTTTTTCACCTAGAAAGCAACCGTTTTCAGTGACAGAGAGCCTAAGCAATCTGATCAAAATTTAGCTATCCCTATTTGTACCTAATTTCTGGATTACTACTTCCTGGGTGAAGCATTTTACATAAATCATTGTAGAGACTGCTACCATCTATCACCCAAGTCTGCTAACCTTTTTAAATTCTTTCTGAGGCTAACTCCTCCAGGTTAATCTTAGTCTGCACTCTCAATATTATATCCAACAAATATTAAAGTTAAAAGAAAACACGTTCCAGGACCAAACCTTGGAGTAGTCTGCTTCAGACTTTTTTTTTTTTAAGACAGAACTCCTCTTCCCATCACTTTCTGTGTTCTATACTTCAGCATTCTCCCACATCTCCAACTTACTGCTGCTTTAGATTCCTTAACAGCCATATATGAGACTAAACTGTCTTCCTGACATGCATAGTACATATAAGCACATTCTCCATAGACTATTAAGAGAATTTTTAGCAAGTTAATTTGACAAGACTGTATGGATGTAAAACCATGGTGCTTGCTGTTCTCGAGTTTTAGTTTTACAAAATGTTTTCCAGCTTTTCCCTCAAGATCTCTATGAAAATGGATGGGTGGCACATACTGACGAAGACATGAGTGAATCAGCTGACCTGGGATCCACTAATGAGCACCACACTAGAAGGGCTGCAAGGGAGAGTGGAAGTACATATCTAATGCTAGTAGACCCATCTTGGGATTAAGAGAGGAAAACTGGCCTGCTATAATGCTAGTAACTACTGGGGGGAGGGGGGGGCGAGAAAGAGATATGCACAAACTGCAGCATATGAGCCAGGAATGTCAGCTTAGTTCTGCCTAGCCATGTCCACAAAGTAGCCTTAATGAGGCAATGGCATGAACGGTCATGTTACCCTCGCACATGTAAGGGCAGAGTTCAGCCACAGTAGACAGTTAAGGCCAAAAAACAGAAAACTCTCATGACTGTCTAGCAAAGAAAATCTTCCAAAAACTGATCCAGAGACAGCAGCTCTGGAAGAAGAGTCACAGGAATTCTAAGCATGCTTTAAAATATTCTTGGTCATCTGAGAAACAGCTGTCACAAACGCATTTAATGAATTCTTTACATGAGGAGGGTTAACCATTAATTTCTGCATGTTCTCAAAATACACATGCAAAACTAACACATGAGCTTGACAGTTTGAAACCATGAAAGTTGAAGTATTAGAAGAATAAATTTTCCTTCCTGACTTATCCATTGCTTTTCCATCTTTTTGGAAGTTATGGGGTTTAAAAGATTTAGAGAGATCACTCCTAAATCTGCCTTAGGATTAGAAAACAGGTACTTGTGTGTCTGGGACATCTTGTATAACTTGTAAAACCTCTAGGGAGTAGAATGCTGACTGTCAGGCAAGCTGGAAGTAGTGAGAAAAACACCATTTGAAGCAGGCAATACAGGAGGAACAGGAGCAACTTTGGGCCTCTATAAATGTAACAATTCATAATGCATTTTCTGTGCCACAGGAATCTCATTTTGATCCCACTGAAAACATTTTTTTTTATATTAGGTAAAATGTCAGTGGAAGAAATTTCTTCGGTATGGAAATGATGTTATGTATTCACCATAATGTTCCATTTCCTCAACCACTGGGTCCAGATCCAGCTCTGTCGCTTTTTCTAGCTCGTAAAACACTGAAAGCTCTCGAGCTCATCTCTTACCCATAATGCTCTAAGCCCCCTCCTTACTTCATATCTTGTTTGCTGTTCTTCGAGCTAATCAATTACAGAAAAGGAAAATAACAGTATCGGGAGCTCAATGAAGGAACACTGGTTACTACAACATCATGTAATCCTTCCAGAAGTCAGACTAGTAGGGAGGCTGGAGGGAGGAAAGTTCAGGAAGAATGAAAATGGACAGCAGATGAAATGTTATGCAGAGTACGTAACTTCTTTATCTGATGTCAAATTTCATTCGTTCCTCAACCTTTGGGACAGAGTCCCCATCAACCTAAATCCCGGGAGGACCTTAAGGAAGGATATTCCTGAGCCGAATGCTGCTCTTCCCCTACAGACCAACTCTAATTTGTAATGAGCAATAAAGGTGCAAGGATTGCTCCAAGTTACAGCTGCACAGATATCATCTAAGGATGATCTGGATAAAAAAAGAAAAAAAAACTGAGGAAGTCACCATTCATCTGGTGGGAATGAACTTTTGGAGGTTTTTGCAAGGACAAACCCAATTTCTTACATACAAATGAGATAAAAATCAGTCAACTATTTAGATAAAGTCACTTTAGTAACTGGTTTGCCCAATTTTGTTTCCGAGAAAGTTATAAATAATTGATCTGATTTTCTGAAAACTTTTGTCCTATGTAGATAAAAACATAACAGTCTGTGATCAAGCAGATGCAGCAAATACCCTCCTTTAATTGAAAATTTTAGAAAGAAGCCTGGGAGTTTGACAGTTTGATTAATGCTGGATTCTGAGATCACTTTAGGAAGAAAGGATGGACTAGTTCATAGGAATACCCTGTCTTTATGAAATATCATGTAAGGAGTCGTAAAAGATTGTGCTTGAATTTCTGATACTCTTCTAGCAGAGGTAATCGCTACTAAAAATAGTTTTCCTTGTCAAAAATTTTAAATCACATTTAGCTGATAGTTGAAATGGTGGTTGAGTTAATGATTGTAAAAAAATATTTAAATGGGGGTGGGATCTTTAAAACAGGGTCTAAGAAGAAAGGTTCCTCTTAGAAATGCTTTACAGAATTTGGAAGATGCCAAAGATGAATTATTAATTCCCATGTGAAAATTAGAAATGGCAGCAAGTTGCACTTTAACAGTAGAATACCCAATTACGGTAGTTTTAAGCATAAAAAGAAGTTTACATGTAGTAGTAAGGCAGTAGTCTATATAGGGAAGTGCACCAAATGCCCCTGTTTTTATATCGGTAAAACTATTAATGCCCTTAGGAGTAGAATATACCAACACCTTTATGATATTAAGAAACAAGATACAAAAAATGTATTGGCTGTACATGTTATTAATAACCCTGGACACTCATTTAAATTTTCTGTGCTTGATCAAGCTATTTTGGGAGAAAGAGGCGGTCCACTAAATGATTTTTTAGAGTCTAAAGAATTAAGATGGCAACTGAAAACAAATGCATCACACTATCCAGGGCTTAATTCTAATATTTCAGTTAGTTCTATCCTTAGATTAAAAACAGAGGGCTATCTGCAATAATATTGGTGTTGCAATACATTATGGTGTGGAGGTTATGGGCTTATGGTTGAGCTCAAAAAAAAAAATTTTTTAGCATATGCATATGTAACTGTTTTGTATATGGGTGTGTTTTTTTATTAATTGATAATGATGTCAGTAATTATATATGTTAATTTTGTAAGGGTAGAGGGTATTTATTGGGTCAGTGTATGCATTCATTGTGATTCTGATGAAGTTTTTATTAAAAAACGAAAGCGCTAAATCCAATACTCTGGTGTGGATCTATCTGTCCTTTCTAGTGGTTTAACAGTAGAAAAACTAGCTCCTTCATTAAAAATTGTAACCAGGAACTCAAGTACTTTGGGAACTCGAGCGGAGAAGAGATCAATATCTTTCTGCTACACCCAAAAAACAAACCTTTTCCATTTACTTTTGTAGAGTCTTCTAGTGGAAGCTTTGTGGGATGATAGAAGAATGTGATAAACAGGTAAGGAGAGCCTGGTCTGTCTCGCTATCAGTGGAACTGGAAAAAACATGCGGTCAACTTTAGGCCTAGAACGTCTGGTTGTATTGTCCATCAGATGAGAAGTCAAGGTGGGCAAAGTAGATGAGGCCAAAGAAAGGGAAACCAAATCTGACGAAGTCAACAAGGGGCAATAAGGACAAGTGTGCTCTTCAATCAAGATGCTTTCTGAAGAAATTTGGGAATTAGAGGTGTTGGAGGAATTCACAGAGGAGACTGGGAAGCCAATCATGGAAAAGAGCGCCCCTCAGTGACTTTCCCTGTGGAAGGATCAGGGAAAATAACCTGCTGCACTTCCTTTTGTGGGAAGAAGCGAAAAGATCACAGCAAGGCTGGTCCCACTGATGGAATATGTCTTTCACCACTTTCATGTTGAGAGACCAATCATGATGCATTAGAATGGACCTGTTTGGTTTGTCCGCTTTCCAGTTGGGATTTCCCAGGGGTGTGCATTGATATCAGAAAACGACTGAGTAAGATCACCCACTGACACACTTCTCAAAGCTTCGCGACACAGGGGGGTAAGATTTGGTTCCTTCTTGTTTGTTGATGTACCAGACCACAGACATACTTGTCTAAACTGCAATGGTCCAGGAGGAGAGTGCGTCTTGGAAGGCCTGCAATGCCAGGAGCACCGCCCTTATTTCCAGTACATTGATAAGTGAATTAGCTTCTTCTGGGACCATGTGTCTTGGACTGCCTTTCTGAAGAAATGCCGCCACCCACCCGATCTGAGAAGCATCAATGGCCTTGGACTGAGGAAGAGTGAAAGGGCGACCTTGAAGAACTTGATCTGATTGAATCTACCACAGTAGGTAATTTTTGCCAGTAGGTAATTTTTGCATGACTGAGGTATCCTGATCTGGAAGGACAGAGGATGGTGGAGGATAGACGATTTAGTTGCTAGGGTCCACCAAAGAATTCTCATATTGTATCCTGCTAATGGAACCAGGAATATTGCAGCAGACATTGACCTCAAAGCCAGAAGAACCTTTCTAGCCAAAAGAGTGGAATTTTGAATGATCTTTCTGACCAGGAAACTTATCATTTGATCCCTTCGTACAGGAAGAGAGGATGTCAAGGAAACCATGTTGAACAAAGCTTGTAGTACTTGAGATTTGTAGTGATTGATGGTAATTACCAGGTGAGAGCATGACAGGAGTCCATAATCTCGGGCCATGATCAGATGATGTCTGGTCAGAGTGGTTATGAGCTAGTTGTTCAAATATGGAAACACCCAGAATCCTTGCAGCCTCAAGTGAACCTCTACAACTGCCATGCATTATGTGAACCACCTTTGTGGCTGTGGCGAGACCAAAGGGCAGAGCTCGGAACTGATAATGACTCTGGCTCCGAGCCGCAAGCGTGGGTGTCTTCTGGACTTGCCTGTTAATTTTTATGTGATAGTACGCATCCTGAATATCTAATACATCCAGCTGCCCTTGTGCAGAAAAGGCAAAATGGACTGAACTGTGACCATCTGGAACTTTGTGTGCTAAACTGCCTTGTTCAGATTACTGAGATCCAAAACTGGTCTAAGTCTCCTGTTTTCTTTGGCACTAAAAAGCATCTTGAGTAAGTTCCGGATTATTTCTGGTCTGGGAGCACCTCTTGGATGACTTTTTTCCTAGTGCTGCTGCTTTCCTCTGATTTTGTTGAACACTGGGAATTTTGTTTATTGTTAAGGGAAGGGGAAGGAAAAGGGTGTTATAAAACTTCTGGAAACAATCCTATGCACCCATGAATTTAATAAAAAAAAAAGAACAAGAAGAAACTTTGCAGTGTGGAGGTTGTGATGTTCACTTCCTAAATTATGCCATGCACTTAGTTCACTTAAAAATCAAACTGTAAAATATAACTAAGATATATGCTACAAAATAATCAAGTAGAAAATAGTAGGTAGTCCACAGTTGAGTTAAAAATGGAATATCCTTTATTGAAACACACAAACAAGCCATCCTACTTGAGTATAATGAACAGCATCAAAAACATTCCTTACATATAAATCAGGTTGTTTGGAGTAAGGAAGTAGTTGCAGAGGGTGGTTCTGTTAAGAGCAATAAAAGCATTAAAATCATTCCTTTAGCCAAGTCCCCCTTCCCCTTAACACCATAGTGTAATTAGAGACTGTGCTAACTAAAACTGAATCTAGAAAGCTAGAGACAAATTACAATCTAAGACCAGTTTATTAACACTTTCTAGACGCTAACCAACTAATCAAAACTTATGACTAACAAAAAGCTCTACCAATAAACATCTACCAGAATAACTATTAATAAATATACAACTTTTAACAAAGATCGCTTTTGTATCAAATAAATACTTCATCAGGTTTGTGTGTCAAAACAAATCATATGAATGAACACGTGTATAGAGATACAACTGAAAATCTAAGTAGGATGAAAAAAAACAAAAATAACTGCTAAGCTGGAAATACAGTGAAATTATTTTATTTATTTTTACATTTAACTGGGTTACTCCGAATGGGCCCAGAGAGCCCTTTTTCAGTGAAGACCTGAGGAGTAAAGCTCCAGTTGATGTTAAAAATAAAGCACTAATGCCATGGGGATCTGTTAAAGTGTGGCATCTACGTTAGAAAACAATTAGTTTGAAGGAGTAAGACAGCAAACGAGTAACTGCAACCTTTAAAACAAAACAAAACAGACTAGGCCCATGCACATTGTGTATACTATCAGACTTTCGCTGCCTAAAAGGGAAAAAATGTAACAAAAGTGTTCAGTTTAAAATCTAAAGTAGCATTTAATGTGGAGTCATCAAAAATTATTAATGTATACATAAGCCACCTAAAGTATGTCTTTACAGCATGGTAAGTTAGTGCTAGAAGAGGTAAACTGTTTGATATTTGTTTTTAAACATACCATAAGCAAGTAATGTCAGCATTAATCAGTCCCATACCGGTATTTTAATAATCTTTTAAACAGTGGGGCAGTTTTCTGAGATCTAGTATGCTTTTTATGGAGCAATAATAATTAAGCCCCGATTTTCCAAGAGTGTTTAGTTTCAGTTCTCACAGTAGTTCACAATTTTCTAAAAGATTAGGGATGCCTCCTTCCAGTTCCAAAAGGTCCACATGGTCATTAATTTCAAATTTAAAGCTAGTAATCTTTTGTAATCTCTAGCTGGGCTCTCTGGTGCAAGGATAAACGACCTCCAGACTGCCTCCAGAGTTGGACAAATTGGGCCTCCTTTCAGGAGCGCTGATCTCTAGATCCTTCGTTCTGCTGGCCACCTCTGCCTCGCAGATGGTGTCTTCCATTAGAATTACCCCTCTGCCTTTGGGGGACCTATCTCCAAGTGGATCTTGGAAGGGACCCTGAGACTTCTAAAACTACATTTTCCAACCACCTCATCGATTCCCGGAAAAGGTCCTTTGAGGGGTCGAAAAACATACACCCATGGTAGACAGGGTTTTCCCTTCCTGCTCAGACCTATATTGTGTGTCCCTAATCTTGGTACCAAACAAAGAACTTCCGTCAAAGGGGGCATTGACAAAAGAAAACTTGAATGGCTCTGCAAAATCACACAGATACATCCAGGCATGTCTCCTAATGGAAATGTCTGAACAAGCCGCCCTTGAGGTACCTTCAGCAACATGTGAGATGAGCCTCATGGATGAATTGTAAATGGACTGTAGGGTAGCCACCTGAGAGGCGATCAAACTCTCCATCTCCGAAGTAATGGTCCCAGAGAGAGATTTGGTCAGTTCTTTAATCAAGTCCCTTTGGAGTCTGATGAAGTGTGCCAAATAGTTCAGTAACTGAACCACAAAGTCTCTGAAGCCTACACACTCTTCCCAAATTTGTCCATCGCCCTAGACTCCTTGTTAGGGGGAAGAACAGAGGAACTTTCCTATGCCAGTTCCTTCTTTGTGGCTGCCTCTACGACCATGGCATCAACTGGTACTCCTTTGCTCTCAAACTCCCTATCCTCTGGTGGTGTCAGAATCCTGTCTGGTCTTTTTGGGATTAGCTCAATGGAGTCAAGTTTTTCAATGCCCAAATAAAAATCAATAACCTTGTGAGAGTGCAGAGTTGCCCAGGAGGTAGACGGTCAGCACCAAAGGCTTCTAGGAATACTGACTCCCTTTGGGAAGAGTAATTTGTAGACTAATCACCCCTCTGTTTAAGGATCTCTGGGACTTCTCCAAAGATGTCATCAGGTGGTGATCTTGGGGACCCATCCCCTTCATCAAAATCAGTATCTTCCATGAAGAACTCTTGAGAGATTCCAAGTTCCTCCTTTTGGACTTTCTCTTCTTAGGAACTCCTTCAGTGGGATGTTCTGGAGAAATATCAGAAGATATCAATATACTCTGCTGGATGTTCTAGAGATTTTGGCCTGGGTGCCCTTTGGAAGAGGATGATGAGACCCAGGATGCAAAGACAAGTGGGTTTGGGAAGCTGGATCTGAGGAGGTTGGAAGCGTTCTTTCCCTTGTTGCAGAGAAAACTCTCTCTACTACCTCAAAGGCAGAATGCTTCTGAGAAAAAACAATGGACCAGAGAAGACATGCTTCTGGACTGTCTGCGTCTTCCGGGCTGAAGTCAAACCACTTGAGGAAGGAGTTGGACCTGACCTGTCCAGCGCCAAGGCTCTGAGGGGAATACATGGCTCCAATCACTTCAGATCCGCTGGAGATGCTATGGCAGTATCGGCAGAGAAGATACAGAGATCCTGGCATCTGATACAAAGAAATCTAGGATGCTGCTCAGGTCCAACTGCTCCAAAACCATATGATGAATCAGAGAAGGAGAAAGGACTGGAGTGGTTGTGCTGATAAAGGGCTCTGAACCTGATGGTGTCAGAAAGAACCCCCATTTGAATTTACGTGGAATGGAATTTTCTTATCATCTTAGCCACATTTTCTTCTGTCAGACTTCTGGAGGATTGTGAGGACAAAGCAACGGAGGAGCTCCTGGAGTGATGACGACACCTTTCTAAAAATGGGGGTGGGAGCCAAGAAGTAATCGGATCCAGTGTCCAAGGATGAAAAATTTATTTTAATTTGCACTCTCTGCTTCTATGTTGTGCTGTGCTGGATCCAAAGTCTGCTTAAGACACACAGTCTTGCTGTGCTGTTTACTGCTGAATCAGAGACACAGAGCTTTGCACAACTCCATCTGTAGTCTGTTTAAAGCACCAAGCCTTTCAAATTGCACACTGATAAAGAAATATATTTTGCAGCTATAAGCACAGTTACAGATAATTTATTTTATAATAAACTACACGTACTCTTTCTGTCAGATTGTAGCATATACTTACAGAGTTTTCCTTCATTACAGATATGAATGAAGACTTCTACAAAATACTTCTCTCTGTTCTTCTCTCACATAACTGAATTACAACAGTTGTTATATAGAGTGCTAGTCACGCACATAGATTTTATTTCCTCTTGGTATCTTTTTTTGGCCTTCTGTGGGAAGTCACATAATGTCTGTTTTTAGACTTTTCTATTGTCCTTTTGCGATTTACTTGTAAGCACTTTTTGCTGATGTGAGGATGCCATTAACAGAAATCTGAAAGGAAACATCTGTACAAGCTGTCCCTATTGAAAAAACATCACATATTGCTGAGTTTATAAAAAAGGAGGTCTGTTAATAGATATTTGTTCTGCAAACATGAGAAACATCATGTAATACTTGCTTTCCAATATTTCTTTATTAGGCTTTTTTCGGATGCTGTGAAGAGAAGCCTGGTATACATATAGTATGAAAGCACATTGTACATTGCTAAACTCTATACATATATTCAAGCAAACGTTTTATTCTATGCTTTATCTTTCAGCATATTTACAACAGAATTAATTGCAGCCTTATATTCATAATCTCTAACAGAGGAGACTGGATCCGATGCTCACTGTGCTTAGGATCCAAGGTGGTAGGATCTGATGATTTAACTTTTGGATTCAAAGTTCTTGGATCCGAACATTTTGCATTCAGATCCGAAGGGATTGGATTAGAGGGTTTAGAAATTTTTGGTGGAAGTGCCACACACTTGGAGGAGCTTGACATATCCAGGGGGAGATTTTTAGAGTTTTTTTTTTATTCACTCTTTTGGGGGATAAGCCCCAGATGCCGTCTCAGATGTAGAAGTAGTAGGTAGCAATCCTCGTACAATGAGCTTATTCCTATGGTCTATAAAAGCTCGAGGATTAAAAGCCTTGCAAATGTCACAAGCAGAATCCAAGTGGGCCAGGCACAAATAATATACAAACGAGTCATGTGTGTCAGATAATAGAATTTTAATGCCACAGGCCTTATATCTCTTAAAACCCATGCTTTATCGGCCATCCTATTTGGTAAAAAAATATATAAAGGGTAGAAAAGGATTTTATTTTTAATATGGAATTATCAACAATGGTAAAGAAAGATTACCACTAAAAGAAAGAAGGAAGTTGAGAAAGGAAAGGAAATTACCAAAAATGGTATGTAAAATATACAATAATGAGTGTAGGAAAGGCAGAGTTAAATAATAATCTCTAAAGACAGAGGAAAGAAAAATTCTGCTTTTACTTACAAAAAACACTAACACTCGAGAGCCAGCAGCAAACAGCAGCTAGTAAAAAGGAGGTAAACAAGATATGAAGTAAAGAGGGTGTTTAGTGCATTATGGGTAAGATTCAGAGCTTTCAGTGTTTCAAGAGCTAGAAAAAATGTGTAAGTAGGATCCGGGGGTCGGATCCAAATTCAATGTGTGAGGAACGAATGAAAACTGACATCAGCGCTGATATTTTATTTTCCTCAAAATCAGAATGCTCAGACTAAGAAATTCCTGAGGTACAACCTTCCTACTTCGGTGTCTGCTCTTCTGACTGAAAAATCTTATCAGAATGAGAAGGAGCTCTTCTTTTTTTTTTTTTTTTTTTTTACCTGAAGGTTAAATGGTAGGAAAAAGGCAGAAATAAGTTTGTTAGCAAATCCCAGTAAATCTGTCCTATCTATGGAAATAGAAACAGGAGACTGGAGGTTTTTTTTTTTCTCACTAAGCACAATGTCCAGCTAGACAACCAGCTAGAATTCCAACAACTCACCCATACCCATAAGATTCTGTACCAGACTAGTAATACTCCTATCCTCAGTAGCCTCATCTCCCCCTACATAAATCTTACTACCCTTCATTCAGCAAATAAACTACTGGTTACCATCCAGAAATCCCACAACAAAGCAGGTGATTCTCTTTTCTCAAATTCTGTGGGGATGATTTGGAACAAGCTTCCCATTAAACTTGCATCTCTGTCATCATTATCACTCTTCAAAAATCAACTAAAATCCTCCTAAAAACACAATGGCTATGCCAATGTACTAACCCTCCCTAGTACAACATTATTGTATACCTCTCCCCCAAAATCCACAATGTGGGATTAGTAATTTCTTCCCTCACTCCCATCTGAGTATCCTACTCCAGGGAACTATCATGGAGTATGTTCATTGCAACATTCATTCTGCTGTGTGCACGTCTTCCACCTTGCATATAAACCAACTATCTTTTTACTATGAATGTAATATTTAAGTGTATATATCTAAACTTGCTTGTTTTTTAGAGTTATATTTTTTCAGACAACCTGTATACTTCATTTCAAACTGTACATAACTACCTAACATACTTTATGGTGAATGTCAAACCCCTTACCATGTAAATAGTACTATATTGCTTTGTTAAACTCCGTAGTCACTTTCTGTATAATTACGTACTATGATGAAAATCTTCATGAATAATGTATTGAGATATTTCTTGACTTTTTACTGTCCTGTTTTAGTAGTTTAATGTGGGCTTATCTCCCTGGGCCCTCTACTGAAAATGGACATGTATCCAGTTGGACTAGCTTTGTCAACAAATGTAAAATAAATAAAAAAATAAATAAATGTCTAACCCTTAGGCACACTACATCTAGCTTCCACATCCCAAACCCAGCCAAGTAAAGACCTTTCACCTGTTCCTTCCCCCTGACACAGAGAAAAGTGTCTTTCCCTTGCCCACCAATAGCATTCTACAGCCACAGAGGACATAGCTATCCCATTCTTTGGTGGCTTCAAGGAAGTCTAAGGAACAACAAGCAGCCACAGTAGTCTCACCTCCCAACTTCTGAAGCAAATTCAGAGCTGATCTGACCCCAAAAGACTCTTAACAATTGTCTTCATTTCTCATGCAGGGGGGAGATGCAGCTGTAGAGACTGAAGGTTGTTCCAATGGTAAGCACAGAAACAGGTGAGAAAAGCTAGCAATGGAGCCTATGCAGGTTGGCAAACTGTCTGAAAGAGATAAAGAGTTTCCAAGCTTTTTTTTTTTTTTTTTACATTTAGTTTCTTATTTTACATGCTTGTGGAGGTGGTTTTGAATTACTTATATTGGTTTTGAGGTAAGTAAACTACTAATAGTTCCCACAAGGACAATATCCTATCCTAAACACAATGAATAAATCTTTAGCGAAAATAAATACCTTGCCACACAAAATATTTACACAAGCACCAACATAAGAACAACATTCAAATATGCAAGGACAGTCCAAATCCCTTTGTTTCGTAGAAAAAAATAACATTTTTTTGACAAAAAAACACAATTTTTTCTTATAAATGCTCTAACTGCTTTTTTCATAGAGTTCCATGTTGGCTCCTGGCAGATGGAGTGCATGGAAGGTACCCAAAGCTCTGATAAGCTAGGGTGTATATTACATTACCGATTTTTTAAAAGTTCGAATGTCATATAGTCGAAGCCATATGATCGAACTTTTAAAAGTTCGAAAACTTAAAAAAAAAAAAAAAAAAAATTTAACAGAAAAAGCCTACTTGACCATTTTAAGCAGGATGGTAAGCCCCCCTGCACCCACCTGCTCTTTAAATATACCAACTTCGAGGTGGCACTACAGTGCAAAAGAAATCTTCCCATTCCGCACTGTACAGAGATCTCCGTTGAAACATTCAAACTTTTAAAAGTTTGACCACATGGTGTCGACCATATGACATTCGAAGTTTTAACAGGTCAATAACATAATATACACCTGATGAGCTGGCTGGTGCAGGGGACAAGACCTATACAGACTAGCACTTGATTTAAAACCTGCTGGAAAATATTAGGAAGTCTTAATCTGATACAAACCCTCACCTCTCCTTGTTAATAAGGAGAAATTAATCGTAGGTACTAAACAGCATATAATTGCAAAGTACCTTGCTAAGATAAGGGAAAACAGCTCTTGTACTTTACCAAAAAAAAAAAAAAAAAAAAAAAAAAAAAAGCACCAAACCAGGCATGTCCAAGGTCAACTTCTGGTGATTTCTCCTGTCCACCTGGTGAATCTGGGCACACTGGGGCAATGCAGCAATTGCCTTAGGTACACAGACAACCCTCTCCTCCTACCACCCAACAGTACAATCTGCAAGAGATGCACTTGCATAGCCAAACTGGAAGCAAAGCTCTCTCCATCCAAGATTGTGCTAGACAGTCAAGAGGAGAAGGTTAACACCCGCACTACACCACAATCAACACATAGCCCTTCTAAACCCACACCACCAACACCCACACATAGCAACACTAAACCCACATATATGGAGGCCCTTAACAGTAACCTGCCCAAGCACAAGAAGCTCCGAAGCTGAAAGGCAAACACCAATCACAAACTAAGTGTCACATACCTAAGGCAAGACAACGTACCCAACACTTTAGTCATAGGTGACTCTATAGTCAGGCACACTGATGTCCCACTCACCAGGCTGAACAAGGAGAAAATTACAGTCAGCTGCCTGTCGGGTGCCAGGATCTGCCACATAAAGCATGTATTCAAGTCACTCCACAACAAGTACAAATATGACTCTGTCACTGTCCATGTTGGAGTGAATAACTTGAGACGTACCTCCCTGGACTACATGAAAAGAGACATGGAAGAGCTCTCGGATCATGTGGCCCAGGAAGGTATGACCCTAGCCTTGAGTAGCATCCTGCCTTTGCCAAGAATGATACCACAGTACAAGGACAAAATGATCGACTTCAACAATTGACTAAGCTTCTGGTGTCATTCACAGGGGATCCAGTATCTGTCTGCCTGAGATGACATGATCGACAGACCACGATGCTTTGCCAGAGATGGTCTGCACCTGTTGCCCCTGGTATTCAGGTTACTGGCTAAGGCTCTTGCCACCCCTATAGTGCCCTTTTCAGGCAAAGTTCAAAGGACAAAAAGTACAGTTTTGTACCTACCATAAATGTAGATGTCCGAACTGGATAGCATCTGCAGTCATAACAAGTGGGTTGTCCTGTCGTCAGGCAGCCCTGCAGTCGGCCGGATTCCAAAGTCCGGGTCCGGCTTCGGCTGATGTCGCACTCCACCCGACGTCATCTCTGTTGGTCTTCGGGTATAAAAGCATCAGCCGACGCCATTTTCCTCAGTGTTTCTTGCCCCAGATGCCAGTAGCCCTCTTGCAGGCTAAAATTTGGATAGATGCCAATGTTTCCAAATAGATAGAGGTAAACACAAAAATAAGCATATATGTACATATATACAAACAAATACACCATAAAGACTCCCCAACAGCTAGCTATTAGGAGGGTAAACACCCTAGGAGTACCACAGAGGGAAGGCGGAGGGTAATC
The DNA here is from genome assembly GCF_019279795.1 of Protopterus annectens. NCBI lineage: Eukaryota > Metazoa > Chordata > Ceratodontiformes > Protopteridae > Protopterus > Protopterus annectens. The sequence continues at coordinate 91,641,666 of NC_056742.1, forward strand.
CTGACTGCAGATGCTATCCAGTTCGGACATCTACATTTATGGTAGGTACAAAACTGTACTATGTCCTTCATGGATGCATCTGCAGTCATAACAAGTGGGTAGAATACCATAGCCAACTAGGGAGGAGGATAAAAGTAGATTATGGTGTGTTTAGGATCCCTTGCAGTACAGCAGTGGCAAATCCTGCTCGGGATCTGGAATATAGAGGCAAATTATAATGCTTGGCAAATGTATGCACGGAGGTCCAAGTAGCCGCCTCAATAATGTCTTTGGTTGCCACTCCTCGTAAGAAGGCTGTGGTAGTGGCTGTTGCCCTTGTAGAATGAGGTCTTATGTTCTGTGGAATTGGTTTTCCATGGAAGGAGTAACAGTATCGTATGCAATTTCCTATCCATTTGGAGATTGTCTGTTTGGAAATAGCTTTTCCTTCCCTTCCTGTTGCATAGGCTACAAAAAGTTGGTCAGTCTTTCTGCTATTTTTGTTCTGTCCAAGTAGTAGCGTAGCTGTCTATGTACATCCAAGGTATGCAGTATTCTTTCCCTCTGTTTTGTGGGTTGGGAAAGAAGGTAGGTAGGTGGATTGCCTGGTTTAAAGATACTCTGGATACCACCTTGGGCATAAATGTAGGATTAGTCCTCATGGACACTCTATCTTGGTGGAAGATTAGGAAGGGTTGCACTGCCATTAAGGCCTGTAGTTCTGAAACCCTCCTTGCTGAAGTAATTGCCAGTAGGAAAGCAGTTTTCCATGACAGGTGTTGTAGGTCTGCTGTTGCTGCTGGTTCAAAGGGTGATAGTGTCAACTTTTCTAGCACAAAGTTTAAATCCCAAGCTGGTAATGGTGGTTTCCTTGGAGGTTTTACATTCTTGATTCCTCTGAGGAACTGCCTGAGCAAAGGGTGCGAAAAAACAGGTGGATCAAAGCTGTATTCTGCTGAAATAGCTGATGCATGTATCTTGATGGAGGAGTAGGACAGGCCTGAATGAAGAAGTTTGGCCAGATACTCCAGAATGTTAGGCATATCTATGTTTGACACATCTTTTCCTCTTTCCGTACTCCAAATGACAAACCTTTTCCATTTTCCAGCATAGTTCCTTCTTGTTGAAGGTCTGCGTGCTTCAAGAATAATGTCTTTAACTCTTTGGGAAAGTTCTGGATTAGCTGCTGCTATGTGATGTTCCATGCAGTCAGTTGCAGCGTTTTTAGGTTTGGATGTATGATGCTGTAGTTGTTCTGAGTTAACATCAAAGGCATCAGGGTATTGGCCACATATTGTTCGAGACATGCTCTTCAGTAGTGGGTACCAGTGTTGTCTTGGCCAGTTTGGAGCTATCAGGATTATCCTTGGACGTTCTTCCTTGATTTTTAGTAGTACCTTGTGTATCAAAGGAAGAGGTGGGAATGCATATGCTGTTAGGCCTTTCCAGTTGAAGGAGAGTGAGTCCACTTTCCATGCTAGTGGGTGGAATGTCCTTGTGCAGAATTTTTGAGCTGGTGATTGAGAGGTGATGCGAATAGGTCTATCTGTGGCATTCCCCATTTCTTTGAGATGGTCTTGAAGATGTCCGGGTGCAGCTTCCATTCGTGGGCATCCGAAGTGGTTCTGCTTAATATGTCTGCTATAGTATTGTCTTTCCCCGGTACAAATATTGCCTGTAACTGAATGTTGTAGCTGAGTGCCAGGGTCCACAGCTCCAAGGTCATTCTGCATAGGGGTATGAATGAGTGCCTCCCTGTTTGTTGATGTACCACATGACTGTGGTGTTGTCTGTCCTTATCATCAACTGGCCCTCTTTGAGGAATGGTTTGAACTTTTGGATTGCCAGTTTTACTGCCAGCATTTCTTTTAGATTGATGTGTAGGTGAAGTTGATCCTGTGTCCACAATCCTTGCACGCATTTGTCCAGCATGTGGGCCCCCCATCCTAGGTCTGAAGCGTCTGTTGTGATGGTCTGGCTTGGTTGACATCTGCGAAAGGGTAGGCCTGGGTTTGACTGGCATGCCTGAGCCCACCATAGGAACTCCTGTTTTAAGCATGGAATTAGTGGGATTTCTGTTTCTAGACTGTGTCTGTGTTGGGACCATAAATTCTTTAGGTACCACTGTAGTTTCCTCATATGTAGTCTGGCAAATGGGACCAAGATTATGCATGATGCCATGAAGCCCAAGGCCTGCAGAACTTTTCTTGCTGTTAACTTGTTCAGTTTTGTTAGTGCCAAGAAGTAAAGAGGAAGTTCTTTTGTTTTTCTGTAGTCAGGAATGCCATTTGTTGTACTGTGTCCAATTCCAGCCCAAGAATGTCCTTGTTTGGGATGGTATCAGCCTTGACTTTTGTAAATTGACTGTGTATCCCAGTCCTTGTAGCAAGTAAATGACCCTTTGTAAATCTGTTGTCAGCTTGCTTTTGTTGTCCCCTTGTAGTAGGCAGTCGTCCAGGTATGGGTAAATTTGAATTCCTGTAGTCTGCAATGGGCGATTACTGATGCCAGGCATTTTGTGAATACTCTGGGCAGTAGATAAGCCAAAGGGCAATGCTGAGAATTGATAGTGCTCTGATCCTGCAAGAAATCTGAGGTATCTTCTGCAGATTGGTCGAATGGGGACGTGCAGGTATGCCTCCTTGAGATCTAGAGTTACCAGCCAAGACTCCTTGCCCAGCATGGGAAGAAGTTGCTGTAGGGTCAGCATTTTGAATTTTGGGACAATGATGTATGTATTTAAGGTGGACAGGTCGAGAATTGGTCTCCAACTTTTTCCTTTCTTGGAACTAGGAATAGTCTGGAATAGAACCCCTTTCCTTGTTCTGCTGTTGGCACTCTTTCCACAGCTCTCATGTTTGCTAACTCCATTATCTGGCGTAGAGCCTCTGTTTTTTGATTTGGAGGTAGATTTGGCATTCCTCTTTTGACTGGTAGAGTGTGGAAGTGAAACCGGTAACCTTGATCTATGGTTTGTAAAATCCACTTGTCTTTTGTTATGTAGTGCCAGTTCTTTGAAAATAAGGTTAACTTTCCGCCTAGAGGAGCTGCTATTTGTTCCCTGGTAGGCGGAGTTAGGATTAAGTCACTGTGGTTGTGCTGATGTAGTGGCAGTGGCTGTGTCTGTGCCTCTGTTGTTACCTTGCCACTGTCGTCCTCTGTAGGCCCCTCCTCTGGATTGGTTTCTGCCTCTGGAACGTCTATTCCTGCCCCTTTGAAATTTTGTGGAGTCAGGAAAGGACCAATTTTTGGCAGGCCAGTTCCTGCTAAACCTTGGTGGTTGAACCTGCAAGAAATCTTTGACAGTTTGAACAGATTTTGCCTTTTCTTCCATTTTCTTCATAACCTGCTGGGCAGGTGTACCAAACAAACTTGTCTTGTCCATAGGAGCATCTAGCAACTTAGCTTTAACATGATCCGGTAAAGCTTGTTCCTTTAGCCATGCATGCCTTCTTATCACTGTGCCTGTCATGGCTGATCTAAATGAAGCCTCCAGTGCATCATAGCCACATTTTAAGGAATGGTTGCTAACTTGTTGTATGTTATTTACCATCTCTAATACATATTTTTATCAAGAGATTCATCAGTGGTTAGTTTTTAGTTAACTGATCAAGCATAAACTCTTGGTATTGTATCATGTGAAACTGACAGTTTAAAGCTCTAGCTGAGAGAGTAGCTGAAGTGTAGACGTATTTACCCCATCTGTCTAATGACATTGCTTCCCTTTCAGAAGGAATAGGGTTTTTAGCTGTGGTCGCTACTGCCTTGGGACCCTGGGATATAGTTTCTGGGTCTGCAAGAGGGGCCTTGTAAAGGTGGTGATGAGTATCTGGCACCCTGTAAAATCTGTCTGGTTTGGCAGGGGCTGGGGTAAAGAGTCTGGAGCGGAGCAAACATCATTGAAAGCATCATCCACCACAGAGAGAACAGGAGGTATAGCCAAGGGCCTGTGCTGTGGGAGGTGCAGAAAGGTCCTAAGTCTTTTCTGGAGTCTGAAAAATCCTGTTGCTGCCATTGGAACTGTTCTCGCATGGCATGCAAGGTTTCCCCAAAGGAGAATTCTTCTGGTGGGGAAGCAGCTGGAATGGATTCTTCAGCATCAGAATCTTCAAAATTGGAGAAGGGAGCCTCTGGCTGGTCAGTTATGTCTGATTCATCAGCAGAATCATCAGAAGACACTGGCTCAGGGGCTCTGCCCTAGGTCTCTTCTCTGGGGCTGAGAGGCCCTGTCTGGGTGAGATTGAGATCCTCTAATTAAAGAAATTAAATCTTCTGCCAAAGAAAGCATTTGAGAACTAGAAGAGGGCCTGGATGTGGGGGTTTAACAGGCACTGATTTAGTAGTCTTGGCTGCTTTAGCCCTGGCGTAGGCCTTAATGGACATGGCTGCTGGAGGCCTAGCAGCACCACGTGCTGGGGTAGAGACATCCAAGGGGATGGTGTCTGATAAGTCAACCACCGTAGTGGGTACAATTTCTGAGGTCGATTCAAGAGTTGTAGCAGGGGCCTCAGTTGTAAGAATAGGTTCAGCTGTACTTTGATCAGTTTTCTCGGTTTCGCCGAAACCGAGACACTCGCGGTTTGCTTTACCGTGGTTTCGGCCGAAACCGCGGACCGCGAGTGTCGGTCTTTATCTTTGCGTTTTTTGGTAGATTGGGTAGTCGGAGGATCCGACGGCATAATGTACGCAAAATCAGTACCGAAAACTGTTCTGCAAACTCCGACCGACGCCTAAGCGTTCGTCGGTTGAAAGAGGCACAGGCCGAACAGGCTGCTACGTCGTGGGCTGGGCCTAAACAAGGCAGACACTAAGAGTGGAAATCTTTATGAGGTATTTGTTTCCCACAGGTTAAACAATTGTTAACTTTTTCTGACATCGGCTGAGGCAAGAAAGAGTCCCCAACGGGTACTTAGCTTTAGAAGTCTTGGTAGTATTCGGTAGAAGTAATCTCTGGATCCGACCGACCGGCACTTGCGAACAGCTTCTGCTTCGGGCGCCGCGCGGCAAGAAAGACTGAGGAAAATGGCGTCGGCTGATGCTTTTATACCCGAAGACCAACAGAGATGACGTCGGGTGGAGTGCGACATCAGCCGAAGCCGGACCCGGACTTTGGAATCCGGCCGACTGCAGGGCTGCCTGACGACAGGACAACCCACTTGTTATGACTGCAGATGCATCCATGAAGGACATCCACCACCGTAACAGGTACAAGCATGCAAAATCTGAAGGTAATGCTACTCAGTGCTAGAAGTCTAAACCTCAAAATGCGCTCTCTTGTGGCACTCCTAAAAATGGAGAACATCGATATCTGTGCAGTAACTGAGACCTGGTTCAATGCTCCAGAAAGCATCCCTGCAATAGTAGGCTACAACTCTTACCATACTTTTCGGCCACAAAACCAAGACCGAAACACTAAAGGTGGAGGAGTGTCATTTATTCACCAAGGATATTCACACTTCCAGGCTAGTTGCCCAACACAATGCATCTGAAATTTTCCAGGTGCAACTAACACTAGGTAAGACTGCAATCCAAATTGTAGCTTGCTACAGATCCCCCACCATGCCCCAAGATTTTCACGACACCTTTCTAAACATACTGGAAAATATTAAGATACAACAAAACACCCTAATACTGGGTGATTTCAACTACCCTGCCATTAACTGGGAAACTACTCGGGTACCAACTCCTTTTCCCAACGGTTCTTGGAATTCATAAATTCCAACGCCCTGGATCAACTAATCCATTGTCCCACCAAGGGCTCCAATATCCTAGACCTGGTCATTACCAACATGGGAGATAGATGCTCCACACCATTGGTCTCCCCCTCATTGGTCAGGTCTGACCATAAGCAAATCACCCTTGATAGCCACACCCCACCCCCACCCCCTCCTTAAAAAACTTCTCCAAAGCCAACTTCATGCTACTGAAGTCAGAAGTGACAAACTTCATGACACCCATGCAGACGGGATCTGAAAGTTCAACTGCAGAATCCTACACACTAAGGCACTGTACGAGCACATCCATTCGTGCATGAATCGTGCCATCCCAAATAGAACCAAGATGCTCTTCTCCAAAAAAAAGGAAGCCAATCTGGTGGTCCCCTGCTATAAACAAATTATACAACAGAAGGAAGAAACTGTTACAGAAAAGAGGAAAATCCCAGGATGCAAAAAACTCACTCACCAGCCTCAGTAAGAAGCTGAGATCCCTCATAAAATCCCCAAAAGCTAGTTACGAAAATAAAACTGCCAAAGATTCCAAAGACAACCACAAGGCATTCTATAGTTAAGTCAAGAATCTAAATGGCAATGCTCAGATCTGCTCTGAGCTACAACAGAATGGTATTAAATATACTGATTCCAAGGATATTGCCAATATCCTGGCAGATCGATTTAGTGCCAACTTCACCCCCCTCTCACCCCCTAAAGGGCCCATCTCAATACCAAAAATTGCCAAATTCCGGTAATCACGGCCACAAAGGTAGAAACCGCACTCTCCAAAGCTAAGAATACAGCATCCATGGGACCAGATTACATCCCGGGCTGTGTACTACATGAACTACAAAATGAACTGGCACCTCACCTAAGTGTCATGTTTAATCATAGCCTCACCTCAGGCTTCGTGCCCACTGAGTGGTGCACAGCTACAGTTATCCCACTCCACAAGGGGGGATCCGCCTTGGATCCTGGAAGGGTGACCTAATGGTTAAGGTGTTTGTCTTACAAACACGAGGTGCAGGGTTTGAGTCTCACAAGGGATAACTGGCTAGGCTTAAAATGTCTCACAAAGGCAGTTAGCTTAGTACTAATCTATGAACCTATGAATCTATCAGTCTGACAAGCCTGATCTGCAAGGGCATGGAACACATTATCATGGAACTTATAAACAAAGACATTGGCAACCTTCAAACACTGGACCCCACCCAGTTTGGGTTTGTGAAAGGCCGATCTTGTCTCCTGAATCTGACTTTCTTAGAATCAGTCTCCAGAGCTGTGGACAATGGTAAGGCGGTCCACACAGCCTATCTGGACCTCGCCAATGCCTTCGACGCCATCCCCCACTCTGAAATCATAGATAAACATACTAAGCTGGGCATAAATCCCTACGTCACTCGATGGGTTGCCAACTGGCTTACTGACAGAACACAGACTGTAAAAGTAGCCGACTCCAAATCCAGATCCAGACAACTGACAAGTAACATACCTCAGGGTTCAGTCCTGGGACCACTCTTGTTTGGCATCTACTTCTCTGTAGTACAGGCCAACACTAAGGAACTCTGGCTAACAAAGTTCGCAGATGACTGCAAATGGAATCCCCATATTATGTGAATATTCTACAAAAGGGCCTTACAGAAACAGATGCCTGGTGCCAGAGCCATTGGCTCAAGCTTAATGCCAAGAAATGTATAGTTATTCCCTTTGGAAAAAAACATGTACCCATGAATTACCACATAGGTGGCAGGACACTAAACATCAAAAGTGTGATGACAGACTTAGGGACACAGATGGACAGTGGTCTCATTTTAGATAACCACATCGCCACAACAGTCAGGAAATCCTTCTATGTGGCACACCTCACCACTAAGGGCTTTTCATCCAGAAAAAAGGAGGTCATTGTCCCACTGTACTCATCCCTCATTAGACCCATTATAGAGTATAATGCCCTGTTTGGTATGTACCTCACAAGACATCTGCAACAGCTGGAAAGGCCACAGAAATACCTCACTAAAAGAATCACAGGCCTAAAGCAGATGCCATATGCTGACCGTCTAAAAAAAACTCCAGCTATGTGGCATATCGTCTACTCAGAGGTGATCTCTGCTTAACATGCAAGGCCATGTCAAACCCCGCTCCACTTAAAGAAATCCCAATCCCTCAGAGCCACACGCTCCAGGGATCTAAACCTTGTCATCACAATGAACAAAACATGCTGGAGGGATAGGTTCCTGACCCACAGACTCCTCATACTCTGGAATAGACTGCCCATACATGTCAGAGCGCCTCATTGGCCCTCTTCAAAAGGAACCTTGATGATTGGATGGGAGATAGGATATTCACCCCGGGGATAATGTCAGTCACCCTGTTAGACGGGTCCAGCGAAGTAAATATTGTGGGAAGAAATATCCAGGGAATTGTTATGGCTAGGCTTGTATAGGCCCTAGGGCCGATAGCCTAGTACCAACCTATGAACCTATGACAATGAGAGATACCGATGCCAAGCCATATTTTAGCGATGAGTTAGTAACAAGTGAACCAACAATCATGTCTAGTGTCGATATTATTATTATATTATTCCAGTCCTTACAGTAAGTGTCGTGATGGTGTGAAGAGAATTGTAACAGATAATGGGGGTATATTGAGAACTATACCTAACCTACAAAATATTGTAGGTAGTAAACCCATATCTGCTTATCTAATCGTCTTAATTTGGAACAAATGCTATGTTACAAAGATACTAAACTTGGTTTGACATCTAAACATTTCAATTAGATGGGTACCTAATCCATGTCATAATTGTTGCTGTACTTGTATTAGTAGGGATCAAAACATTTTATATCCTATTACAAAGAGAGTTTATACATTTCAATATTCTGCTACATGTATTTCTACCAATATTATGTATCTTGCAACTTGCAAGTTATGTCCCAATTTTTATGTGGGCAAATCAACTAGACATTTAAAGGATAGAATAACAGAGCATAGGTCAGAGATCAAGAGAAATGCCCCAACAAATGCATTAGTTAAACATGTTAATGAGAATAGTTTAATGAATATTTTAGTTTTAGGGTTACAGATATGGTAAATAAGAATGTGAGGGGGCAATTTAAATAAACATAAGCTTAAAGAATATAAATGGATTTTACGATTACAGGCTATCACCCCTAGGTATTAATCAAACAGTAACTCTTAAACCAGTTCTTAAAGGTAGACAATGCTGTTAAAAATACCTTTTTGTATGTAATTAATTGTATGCAATTAATTAGATATGGATTATTATTGGCTGTGTTGTAATGAGGATGTACTTTTAAAGCAGCTGTGATAAATGTGTGTTAATTTGCACTGTGGAAGGGTGTTTGTGAACCTGAAAGCTTTGCTGTTTTTATTAAATTTTGTATGGTATGTTGCCAAGTTTGTTTTTTGTGTTTAATCGTCTAGTACACGTCTTTGCTTTACACTATGGCTCCTGTTTATGAATATTGGGTTCAGGGAAGAACACGGGAAGATGAATAAGCTTGGCTTAAAGTAAACTTGGATACCACTTTAGCCATAAAATGATTAGTTTTCAAGGAAACCCTGTCTGTGAAAAATATGGTTGACCCACCATAAGAGCTTCCAACTTAGATACTCTTGTTGCAGAGGTCAGAGCAAAAAGTAAAACTGTTTTCCATGTTGGAAACCTCAAGTCAGCTAGATGCACAGGTTCAAATGGAGGAAGTGTTAGCTTCTCTAACACAAAACTGATATCAAGAAGCAGACACTAGTTTTCTTGGAGGTCTCTTATGGAATACCCCTTTCAAACATATTTTGACATGACAATGCTTTGAAACAGGGGGGTCCCAAAGGCAAACATGCTGAAATGCCGAACACTGACCTTGATAAAGGAGCAAGACAAGCCACAGGAAAGTAACTCACAAATGTAAAACCAGAAAAACACTAGTCCTAAATGGGTGCTGGTTATGTTGCTGGCACAGACTAAAAAAAAACTTTTCCATTTGCCGATATATGCTTTTCTAAGTAGCAGGCTTTCTTGCCTCCATTAGTACCTGCTGCACATCTTCAGTAAACAGGTAGCTGAAAGGTGGCATTTATGCCAAAGTGCTAGAAATAGATTTCAGTAAATGTTATTTCTGCCACCTTTTGTTGTTTTATTAATAAAACTGTTTAATAGTAGTAACATTTTAGGTGGCTAAAAGGTATTAAGACCTTATCATCCATTTCCAAGATGACTGCACACTGATCAGCAGCTTAATTTCAACCTTCCTAGTATGAAAACAGAAACTGAGAAATATCAGTCAGTGAGTCTATATCACATTATCGTAAGCTTATATGATCGAACACCTAATATTCGGCACAAAAATGTCAAGAGAAATAAATAGCAAAAGCTAATATTGAAACTGTAAATATCGAAAAGTTATAGTTGGCCACTTCGCAATCTCAGCTTTGGTGAATGTGAACAGTAGTTCTTACTGTTGCAATGTATGTAAGACTGTAAATTAATAAAGTAAATGCCCATACCACGCTGTAGATATACTATAAATATATAACTTCCTTAATAGAATATGTTACTGTGTAGAAGTGATTTTAAAATGTAGTAGAAATGAAAATACGTAATGTGAAGCTAACATGTGCAATTGTGGTTGGTGCGTTGCTAGACTAAATAAGCTCATCTACACCTTAAGAAGCATAGCTGCAGTTGTCAAAAAGTCTTCACAGGTGTATGCAGAGCGGTTACTTAACACCGATTGCATCCTATACTGTTTCTCCAGTGTCTTTCTTTTCTTTGGTGAAACAGCTGAACCCGCCATGAGTTGTAACCTAACTTCATTAACCCTATTTTATTCAGGTACTAACACGTGAAGTACAGCTGCTATATCACATATACGTTTCCCTAACAGACAACGTATACGTCTGTGTCATCTTTCAACATAGTTCTGCTTCCTAGGTAATAACGCATTCAGAGAGGAAACATTCCAAAATACAATGGGAAACGGGTGGGAATCATGACACTGACATCGCTCTAGTTTGTACTTTTCTAGGGCGTCCTAATACATAAACTTCAGTAAAATACGTTAACAACTCCTTACCCTCAATAGGGAAAGTCTTACACAAAGATTGAAAAGCAGTAAGTACTTCACTTTCATACAGGAAAACTAACGCAACTTTTTTACCAATAGTTGAAATGATGTAGATTTTCCATATAGGTTCATAGGTTGGTACTGGGCTATCTGCCCAAAGGCATATATTAGCCCAGCCACGCAGTGCGGTATTCACCGCCGCTTTAGTAGTTCCCTAGACCCTTGTACTAGCAGCTAGTACCCTTGGCTCCTATCTAGTAGTGTTGTTGGTGTGATCCCCGGTGTGAACTTTCTGTTACCCATCCACTCATCAAGGTTCCTCTTGAAGAGTGATAGTGAGGGGCTCTGTCTTATGTAGATCGGGACCCTGTTCCATAGTAAGGGAAGTCTCTGCGAAGGGAATCTATCCCTCCAGCATGTTCTATTCATTGTTGTGTTGAGGTTTATATCCCTAGAGCATGTAGCTCGAGTAGATTTGGTTTTGCTAAGATGGAGCATGTTCAACAATTCTGGGTTGGACATGGCTCTGTACGTTAGACACAGATCGCCTCTGAGAAAGCGGTATGCAACAGAGAACAGTCTTAGCTTTTTCAATCGTGCTGCATAGGACAACTGTTTGAGGCCAGTAATCCTCTTGGTTAGGTACCTCTGTGGTCTCTCCAGCTGCTGGAGATGTCTAGCCAGGTACATTCCAATTGGTGCATTGTACTCAATAATGGGTCTGATGAGGGAAGAGTAGAGGGGCACCATTACATCCTTAGATCTTGATGCGAACCCTTTCATCATCAGATGGGTCGCATAGATGGATTTTCTAACCACTTTGGCAACATGGTTATCAAAGGAAAGCTGACTATCTACTTGGGTCCCTAGATCCCTTATTTCTTCTTCAGATTTCAGGGGATTACCTCCTATGTTGTAATTTGCGGGTACTCTTTTTTCCAAAGGGGATTACTACGCATTTTTTTTGCATTTAGCTTGAGACCATGGCTTTGACACCATGCATCAGTCTCATTTAGGCCCTTCTGGATGATCTCCATGTCGGCTGGAGACTCTATTATAGCACCCAGTTTGCAGTCGTTTGCAGTCGTCCGCAAACTTAGTCAGCCACAGCCCTTCGGTGCTTGCCTGTACTTCTGAGAAGAATATGCCAAACAGGAGGGGCCCCAGGACAGAGCCCTGAGGCACACCACTCGTTACTGGTCTGGATTCAGACATAGATCCCGCTACTTTTACTTTATGGGATCTGTCTGAGAGCCAGTTTGCAATCCATCTTGTGACGCAAGGGTTTATGCCCAGGCTGGTGAGCTTATCAATAATACTTGAATGGGGAATGGTGTCAAATACTTTAGCAAGGACAAGGTAAGCCATGTGTACCTCCTTTCCCTTATCTATAGCCTGAGTAACTGTCTCAAAGAAATCCACCAGGTTCAGGAGGCATGATATGCCCTTGACGAAGCCGAACTGTGTGGGGTCCAGCGACTGAAGGTTCCCAATCTCTCCATTTATGAGTTCCATAATGATTTGCTCATAGCCTTACAGCTCAGACTGGCCAGGCTTACTGGTCGGTAGTTCCCAGGGTCAGTTGTGGCCCCACCCTTGTGTAGCGGGACCACAGTTGCCGTGCGCCATTCTATGGGCACATATCCTGTGGAGAGACTGAGACTGAACACGGTATTAAGATGCGGGGTTAATTCCTTTTGGAGCTCACGTATGACACAGCCTGGGACACCGTCTGGTCCCATGGAGGCAGTGTTTTTAGCTTTAGATAGAGCCTTGTTAACCAACGGATCAGTAATAATTGGACTTACACAATCCCCTGGAATGGTAATAGGCCCTGTAGGAGGTGGTGGTGGTGGTGGTGGTGGGTGTTTGCACTGAACCTGTCAGCCAAGATGTTGGCAATGTCAGAAGGGTCAGTGTATTTTGTTCCATTTTGTACTAGCTCAGAACAGACCTGAGCATTGCCATTTAGATTTTTGACGTAGCCATAGAAGGCCTTATGGTTATCCCTGGCATCCTTGGCAACTTTCTTTTCAAAATTAGCTTTAGTTGACTTGTTGAGGGCCCTCAATTTCTTACTAATGCTGATCAGGGATGATTGTTCTACTTGAGATTTGGCCTTTTTTTGTATAAGTCTCCTCCTTTTATTGAAAAGTTTGCTTATGGCTGGGGTCCACCAGACTGGTTTCTTCTTGCTTGAGGAAGGAGTCTTGGTTTTATTTGGGATAGCACGGTCCATGCAATCCTGAAGATGCATATAGAGTGCCTTGGTGTAGGATTCCGCATCCTGGATATCATTACCCTTCTGCAAGGGAATAGTGAAGCTTTCCACTTCGGATGCAAGTAGTTTGAAGTTTGCTTTGGAAAGGTTTTTGACTATGGTTTCTTTGACTGGGGGAGGTGGAGGGGTGAGGATGTCCAGGGTTATCAGTTTGTGGTCGAATCTGACCAAGGAGAGAGTGATAATGGGTGTGGTACAATGGGCGCCCATATTTGTTATGATTAAATCCAATATATTGTCCCCTCTAGTGGGGGAACATACTAGTTGTTCAAGGGCATTTGAATTTATAAATTCTATGAATCGCTGAGCATAGGAGTTACTACATTGGTAGTTCGCCCAGTCTATACCAGGGTAGTTGAAATCACCCAAGATTATGGTGTTGGGTAGGACCTTTATATTTTCCAATGTCTCAAGGAATGCAGAGTGAGCATCTTGGGACATGGTGGGCGATCTATAACCGGCTACGACTTGAAATGTGTTTTGCCTGCTGATAGTTGTGCATGGATGATCTCTGGGGCATCATGCTGCACTTCTAACATGAAGATATGGGTCTCCTTGATGAATATGGATACACCTTCTCCCTTTGTACTGCGATCCTGTAACTGAGGCTGGAAGGTATGATATGAATTGTAACCTGGCAGTGCCGGGGTGCTCTCTTGAGCCTTGAACCAGGTTTCCGTCACTGCACAAACATCGATTTTCTCCATGCTGAGGAGAGCCTCGAGTGTGTGCATTTTGAGGTGGAGACTTCTGGCGTTAAGTAGCATTACCCTTAGTTTTTGGTTACCTGTGCTGGTTGCGGTGGTTGGTTTGTCCTTTGAGCCTTGCCTAAAAAAGGCACTATGGGGACGGCAAGAGCCTTGGCCAGTATTCGAAAACCTAGGGGTGACAGGTGCAACCCATCTTTGGCAAAACAGCGAGGCTTGTCTATCATGTCATCCCAGGCAGACAGACACTGGATCCCCTTAGAATGACACCAGAAGCTTAGCCAATTGTTGAAATTGATCATTTTGTCTTTGTATTGTGGTATCATTTTAGGTGAAGGTAGTATGCTACTCAAGGTCAGGGTCATACCAGCTTGGGCTACATGATCAGAGAGCTCCTCAATGTCACTTTTCATGTAGTCCAGGGAGGTACGTCTTAGATCATTCACACCAACATGTACAATAACAGCGTCATACTTGTACTTGTTCTGGAGTGACCTAAGTGCCTGTGTTATGTGGCTGATTTGAGCACCCGACAGGCAGCTGACAGTAACCTTCTCCTTGTTCAGCCTGGTGAGTGGAACATCCGTGTGCCTTACTATAGAGTCTCCTATTACTAGCGTGTTAGGTATGGTGTTTTGCCTTAAGGGCTGTTGTGAGGCACACTGCCGAGGTGAATTATGTGTTTTCTGGCTTGTGTTTGGGGGTGCAGGTTGCTTGCTTCTCTGCTTTGGAGGGCACTGTTTCTTTTTCAGATTGGTACCTAGTGCCTCCGAATATGTTTTTGCGTATTTATGCGTATGTTTTGCCGGTGCTTGTTTTGTAGATTCATGTGTGACAGGTGGTGTGATGCAAGTGTGTCCCTCATCCTCTTGACTGTCTGTTACTGTCATGGGTTGAGAGCACTTAGCCTCCAGTCTGGCTGTGTATTTGCATGTCTCACAAGTGTTTGTGTCTAGAGGTAAGAGGAGAGGGTTGTCTGTATACATGAGGCAGTTGTGACATTGCCTCAGGATGCCCAATTCCACCAGATGAACTGGAGAGTACACTTGAAGCTGACCTCTGGACATGCTTTAAAGAGTAAATTGAACTTAAGTCCTGCGTACGATCGAGGCTCTTATGCTATATTATAATAGTGCTGTCTAGGAAATTTGGAGAATAGTAGTGCTGTCTAGGAGATTAGGACAAGTGCTGATTTCTGTTTTTCAAGTGCTGCAATAAGAGCAGCTGATCTGAAGCACTTGAGTTGAGGCTTGCCTAGTTCTAAGGGAAAATTTACAGTGCAGACTTTGTGGGGCCGGGAATAGTATACCCCAGCTAACCGACGCTGCTCTGTGTGCAAGACCGCGCAAAAAGAGTTGCAGGGTTTTTCCTCTAGGTAAGTGAGTACAAGAGCTGTTTTTCTCTAAACAAGTGAGAAAAGTAAGTACAAAAACTGTTTTCCTCTAGGTAATGAGGAAGATAGAGTGCTATAGTAATTAGTAGCTTATTTAGTGCTTACAAATTCTGAACAAGTGCTGAGCATGAACAAGCAAATTTAAGTGCTAAAACTAAGAATCTGTATCTGCACTAGATGAGTTACAGGACAGAAATAAGTGCAAATACAGGCTTTCAAATCAGAAAATTGAGAGAGATGGAAGAGATTGCCCAAACGGCCTATAACTACAAATTCTGGGCCAGAACCACTACTTATGTGGTAGACAGGTTACCTAGTGCTTACCACTCCCACTGAAGCTATAAGGCTTCCCTCCAACACAGAAAGGCTTGGGGGACTCAAAAGCTTACATACATTCACACCATCTTACATACAAAATCTGTATCTGGTACACTAGTTACAGGAAAGGTAGGAAACAGGCTTAACAGTTTTTTTTTTTTTTTTTTTTTTTTTTACAGAAAAGTAGCAAAAACAGTAGTAAAAAACAATTCACATGCAGTGCAAGCTAGCACACTTGAGTATGCAGCAATATTAGACCAAACACTGTTTAAAAAATGCAATTAAATTAAGAAGGACTAAAAGCAAGTGCAGAAAGAGTTTATTAGGTAGAATGTGGTAAACAGATGGGACGGGGGAGTGTCCCAGATCAAATCTACAGTGGGGCGGGCAACTGCAAAAGCGACCAAATTTAAACTACAAACCAAAAATAGGGAGGGAGGGTGGGTGGGACAAAACAGTTTCAACAGAGATCTAAGCAAAAACTAACAGTACAAACTTTAAAACCAAAAAAATATTCTCAACTCTGTATATTTGCCGATCAGTCTCTCAAAGAGCAGCTAGTCCTAAACTTTGCACTTTTCGCCAGCTAGCCTAGGCAAAGTGAAACAAACAACATTTTTTTACAACATCACTGAAATTGTGTTTGACACTTTTTACAGCTGCCATCTCTAAATCTGTTAGAATATACTTAACAGACAATTGTAATTTGAAAGATGTCAACAAGCTGAATACACACTCCCACAAATAGTTATACACTTTAAATGACTTTTTCGTCATTAGGCAGTAAATGAGAGCTAGACATTTGCTGTTATCACCACGTTATAAAAGCATATATTGTGTACAGTTGTCAACATAATCGAGCTTTGGTAAGAATAATTCCATCCATAAACCATATAATACTTTCAGACAAATCCTGTAGATTTTCCTTGGTAGTAAACACCAATACATGAGTATTAGTATGCATGTCTACCATGCGCTTTTGTATGAATGTTCCTTGCTTGAGGGAATACTGAGTAGTATTTACTGTACTTAGAGACATGTGTGCAATAGGGTATGGAAACGGGTCTATATTATATCATCGAACGCTTAAAAAAGCGAACGCTGATTGATCAACCTAATTTAAGCGAAAGTTTACAATCTCGAACTGTCAGATCAGCGATTTTTTTCCCAGGAAAAAAAATCGCTGATCCTAAACACATACACACAACACAAGCACACCAAACAAACAGAAATCCACACACACACACCTAAAATCTGATACCTAACCCTACACTAAACTATGCACACAACACTAACTACCCACTTACCTTAACCCAAACACTAACCCTAAGGTCCGTCACTATCGCACACTCACTTCACCCGCTCCCTAACCCTAACTCACTTAAATCCACCCTAACCCTCATGTCCACTCAACAGCATACACACCTAACCCGAGCCCTAACACTAACTCACCTAAATCACCCTAACACTCACATCCACACAATCGCACACTTACCTGAATCCGACTGGTAACTTTCCACCATAACACTGAAAATACCAAAGCAACAGAAACGGACAACCAAATTCTTTCCCTAGGAAAAAATTAGAGTTTCTGCTGCTTCGATATTTTGCAGTTTCGCAAATAAAAGTTCGATCAATCAGCATTCGCTTTTTTAAGCATTCGAGGATATAATATAGACCCTATGTTAACATCTTTTTCTGCCTAACCCTATTGACCTGCTGCAACATAGACCTACACAAACGTAAATGTACAGTACTTTAAACAGAAGTACTTGCAATAATATCATCAAGTAAAGCTGGTGTAGTTCTACATAGTTGCTCTGTCTCTTTTAAGTTATGGCAAGCTATGTACCATTCCATTTCGGTTGGATCTGGAGCATGATGGTGAGAGACCGACTTTAACAACTGTTCACCAACTGCTACACTAACAGTAATAGCTCTGCCTTTACATTTCTACTTGAACTTCTAGCTTGAACCTGCAACACCAATAATTTTTACTTTTGAGAGTTCTCTCTAGATTGTAGATATAGCCATCTATGTGTAACATTTTCCTATGTTTCTGTGACATAATTGTTCCATATGTGTTGCCTATTATTCCCGGACAGGATTGCGAAGTTTCAGCCATGGCTTGTATATCTTTGCAGTGTAACGCACAAAATGTCTTGTTTTGCTATGTGATTTACAACCCATTCAGATTTTACTTCCGGGTAAACATTTTATATATTATACCATTTGCAGAGTAAATATTTATATCTTTTCCATTAATTATTGTATAGTGTTACGTTTTGAATTCTTAAAGTATGCTTTCATTATTTATTAAACCAAACCATTCCCGGATGTTACACGCACTGCGCGACTGGTTCTTACGGGCCAACTATAACTCTTCAATTAATATGTTTTCGATTATGTCAGCTTTCCCTATTTATTTCTCTCGACATTTTGGTGCAGATTATTAGGTGTTCAATCATATAAGCTTACGATAACATGACATACATACCAGTCAGTACAATTTCATTTTGGGTACAATTCCTTTACTGGCTACTAAGTACACTGCCTGGATGCCATTAAAGAAGAAACTTAGAAAGTTTGAAAGAAACTTTCATGAGAAAACAGTGACTGGGAAGAATCCTGCAGATGTTTAGCAAAAAGCAGTTCAAGCCCAGACATGGTACAAGAGATGGCTTCATTTAATTTAGAGGAAAACATAAATCAAATGTGCTCACACCAAATTAATATGAGTGAAACAGTGAAGGATTACATCAACTCAATAGCAAAAGATTGGGAAAATGGAAGAATCTTTAAACAGCTATTCAGATGAACTGATAAAAATCAGAGGCCAATATGAAGAAAAGGCTAGCCGAGTATGGGACTACTCAAGAAGACCCGTTTCAAAAAAGTGACAGAGTTAGACGAAAGAGCATGCAGAGAAATCTGAGACTGTCTGCCGTATCAAAGAAACTGGTGGGAATTGACTGCATTAATTTTATGAAAGCACAAATAAGCAATTAGACTGGCCCACAGCAGAATTTGCTCAACAAAAGTGCATATCATGTGTATACTCCAAATCTGACCACAGAAAAGCAGCCAAGACTTGCATTAGTAAAGATGCAAACATACCAGTGGAAACAGTTGATCATTACAACACTGTGGCAGAAGGGCAAAGTATTAAACATCCGAATACAGCAGAGTGTTTGGGGAAAATGATTATTCACTGTACACCAGGCAGAAGAGTAGCAAATTTCTCACGGAAATCAGAGAATGCCAACAGACAAGTATTAGATTCAAGCTGCTGTATCCAGTTGTCTTCAGAATATTTTTCCTGTGCAATCAAAGTCACTTCCTGATGCAGAGCAGGCTAAGGAGGAAATACAAAAGATGCTTCAACAAAAAGCCATTAAGCAGAAAGGGACATTGCTTCTCATTCTACTCATAAAAAGCCTATACACGCACATTGTCAGTGAAACCTTTTCAAATGTTCCAAAGCAAAAACTTCTTGAGAAAAATAAAAGTATAGGAATTGACTAGAAGAACTGGGAGTATCCTGGAGTTGAAACAGAGTCTGGGGTTGAGAGATGGAGATGAAGAGGAAGAAGACCAGCAACACAGAAATTACTGAACAAATGAAAGACTATAAAACATCAGTTAGATCTATGAAATATGACTTTACAAGAAAAAGTGGCTGAGACAGATTGGACTTTTTTTTACTTTGTCAAACTTGTAGGGGGGCTGAAAGGCACACACACTACTTCATGTCATCAGAGTTTGAAAGGAAACTACAAGGAAAAAAAAAGTAACTTAAATAAACCATTTTAGTTCTTAATATTTATTTCATGATATAAACTGCATGGTATATAGTAAAGTATTTTCAGTGACTGATTTGTGTGACTAAAAGTAAACTAGTACTTATTTTTGTCTTTTTTTTTTTTTTTTAAGAAATGAAGGCATTAGAAAGTTAGGGCGGCCACGGTGGTGGAGCAGTTAGCGTTGCCACCTCACATCAAGAGGTTCTCCAGTTCGATCCTCGGCTGGGGTGCCTTCTGTGCGGAGTCTGCATGTCCTCCGTGTCGTCGCATGGGTTTCCTCCAGGTTCTCCGGTTTCCTCCCACATCCCAAAGACATGCTGTAGCTGGATTGGACACTCCAAATTGGCCCTAGGTGTGAGTGTGTGTGCCTTCTGTGGAAGGTTGAGCGCTGGGCTGGCAACTCGACACCATAAAACTCCACTGCCAATCATGAGCAGACAGGTGATCCGCTGTGGTGACCCCTAACCAGGAAAAAGCCGAAAGAAGAAGAAAGCATTAGAAAGTAAAAAGAGAAGAAAATCTGGACAAAAACATGTTTAAGTTAATATGATGTAATCTTGGGCTGCTGGAGTGGGGAAGGGGGTGTAAAGGTCACTTATAAAATATGTAGAATTTAAATGTTTTCTCTTACTCTTGCATAGGCGAATGTCTGGATTAATGCCCTTGGCTTAATCTAATCATTTTTATGTAAGCATCTGGGCTTTAAAAATAAGAACAATGTGAATGTAATGAAAAGTTTTCCTTTCACAAATAAATGTTCATTGTGAGTTCAGAAGTCTGCATCTGAGGGCAGCTGTAAATTTGATTGTGTTTCTATGGAAAAAAACTGACTACAGGTGTAGCCAATAAATCTCAAGAGTTATGAATATTGTTTGCTGAGGAATTGTAACATTAAAAGGTACAAGGGCAAGTGAATACAAGACGGTAGCTTTCCTGGTAACTAAATACATCAATGGGTTTACTAGAACACTGTATAATTTAGTTTTATTTAAAGCCAGTGAACTTTTTCTTAAGGCTAAAAGTTAGTTTTCTGAAAGCATACAAGTTGTTTTTCACATGTGGGAGGAAAACAAGACAAGAACAGATAGCAACTAGTGTTATGTAGGAGCACAGGATATAACATGCGCCTGAGGATGGATAACCTGAATTTTTGGTTAGGTAATGCCTGTGGGTGCAGCTGTCAATTTGGGACAATTCTTCCTACCAGAAACGTTAAACTTCATTATTTGAATATGTACATAGTTTTGTGTGTATGTTTTATGTTAATAGGTTACGGGATTTTTTTTTTTTTTTTTTTTTGCTTCAAGGTTTCCATTAAAACAAAAGTCTTGTAAAATGTGACAGATTCAAATGGAGATGAAAAGAAAACAGCTGTATAAAAGATCACCCTTCCAAACATTAGTGGGTGAATGCAAAAGCTGGAAATAGACATTTTAACACACTGTCAAATATAATGGTGAGAACAGCAACTTATCATAATGGCTACACTGTCCATATTATTTTGGAATGTGAATGGCCTCACAGGTATAGACAAAAAGGTAAGTATTGAATTATACTAAGAAATGCAGAGTGTAACCAGCAATGCTACAGGAGACAAATTTGGAAAGATTTTGGAAAAAATGTGCGAATTTGATAAAGGATTTCAGGATGGAGTTTCAGCAGAAAATCAGGGACAAAGGAAATGGGTAGTATTTATACTAACAGCTAGTGCAGCTCCAATAGTGATACAAGAGAAAAATATAATAATGGCAACATTGTGGTAGTAAGGAGCTACTCTCAAGAAAGGATTACACTGGCATGTATTTATATGCCACCTAAAACTGCTATTACAGAGTTTAAGAAAATTTTGGGAGTAATAATCAGCTTTCAACAGGGATTACTACTTACAGGTGGGGACTGGAACTTTTTTGCAACAGTGAGAATGTATTTTTGGGACCTAGAAGGGAAAATATAACAAAAGAGGGTAGATTTCTCAAGAAATTCATGAAAATATTTGGTATGGAAGATGTGAATTTAGTAGGAACTAGAAGAGAATTTAAATATTATTTCCCAAAATACAATAACTGGGCTAGACTAAACAGAAATTATAATTTCACAGGAACATGTGCATTTAATTGAAAGTTTCAATACACAATATTTCAGAACATTCAACAACTAAGAAACAAAATGCAGGGTAGTGAAGTAAAAATGAGATGACGGCACTTCCCCACCTACCTGTTGAAAAGACAAGAATTTGAGAAAGGGGTAGTGGAAATTATTCAAGCATTATTAGGGAAGATATAAATCCCTTCAGAAGTTATACCTAGTAACTGGGATAAAACGAATGTGGAGCTTAAAATAGGCTAGAAATAAAAGAAAAAGTGCTATGGTCAACTAGTAACAGGGATTACTAAAAGGGGCTGACAAAGGATAGCTTATTATAGAATAAGGGGAATCTCATGGAACAAGAAAAAATAAGGGAATATCTGGAAAATATGCATGATTTTAGAAAGCTTGCCATCAAGGAACTGTTTTTTGACAACACCTCCACGGCACAAAAACTTTTAGCACAATGACTTAGGCAACAAAAAGTAAAAAGTGTTGTTGCCAAACTTGGGGATCCTATAACAAGAAAAAATAACCAGGTATCTTGTAGCGTTATTAGAAATATTTCAGAAAATTTATGAAATTTTGTATAAAACAGAGAAATGTGGAAATCAAGGGCACAAACTGAAATATTTATGAAGACTTGAGTATGCCAAGATTAAAGGTACACAAGGTTCAATAAATAACAGAAGATGAGAAAAACTGTGATGTATAAATCATTCAGCAGGTAAATCTGCATGAACAGTTTGTGTTCCTGTGGAGGTTTAGGAGCTAGGAGGGAAGTCAAAAATATTTCTGAATGTTCTCTTAGTATCCCAACCTGCACAGGACAGATCTCACCCAAATGAGAGATTCCTGATGCTTTCAAAAAAGTCTCTACAAAGATAAGCAAGTTGTCCAAATATGGAAAAATGTGGACACCCTGTAGCATGTAATAGCCTATAACTGGAGCCAGACACTTTCTGCACACTCTTGGAGCAGTTGGTATCACAAAAAGTCAGGCAGAGAATTGGTAATGAGATCCAGACACACACAACCTTAAACATCTGAAGTGTTGATGAATAGGAATATGATAAGCATCTTTTAAATCTAAAGTTATCAAAAACCTCAAATGAGGAAGAAGGGATAACAAGACTGTAAAGTGAAGGCATACTTGAATACTATCACAGACAGACAGGTCTCCAGGCATTTTCTTTCTTTGGCATTAAAGAACCAATACCTGTGTGATCTAGGATAAAGACCAGATGCCTTGCAGCACAACAATTCAAGGAACGTAAGGTAGCATCATTACATATTACTCCCTCCAGAGTCACCAACCACAGCCTCAGGATGATGGCTTCCTACTCCTAGTATGTGGTATGGTACTCATTTCCCAGCTCTAGGAATTTGGCTACAAGGCCAGCTACAAAACAAAAAACAACAACAAAAAAAGAAAACCGTGGGTCTGCTCTGAAAATAGACATCTCTGGAACGGTCTGGTAAGGAGCTACAGAAATACCCAGTGGGAGCAGATGGTAGTTAGGAAATGCAGCTGGAGTGGTTATCGGCAAGGTGAGGGGGGAGAAGCAAGGTTAATTACAAAAATCCATCTAATCCTTCTTTCTTGTAATCAACTCCGCTATTACCTGGGCACCCCCACCTTCCCCAATAGTCTCATGCTCTCCCTAACTACCCAACTATATTTTGGTAATCCTTCTTCAGTGGCATACTGAGTTGTTATTCAGAATAATGGCAGTACTGGGCATTTATAAAAAAGTGTGACATGCTGCAATGCAAATTGTGACTGCTTAAAAAATGCAATGCCAGAAAACAACAGTATGGCATCTCAGCAGGTGCAAGGCAGAAATGTAATATTTGTGATCCAAAGAAGTTAAAAAAAAGGGTTGCACTATCTCAAATCTTTCTTAACACAATGCACATTGATCTTGGAAAAAAATATACAAACAGCATGGGTGTGGGGGTACAGCTCCCCAAATGAAAGTCTATAGGTCCTAGGTCACAAAGCCCCCTAAAATGCCTTTAAAATAATTTAAATTTAATAAGGTTTGAATTCTAGCATGTTTTAACTCACTTTTTATGCCATTTTGTTACTCATACACATAAAAGTTCTACCATGGATCCTTTTCTCCTAGTATGTTCTCTCTCAATTAGCAAATCCAGATGTCTGACAAAGATGGGAAGAATTAAATCATCCATGAAATCTTAATCAGTATACACTAAGAATTAAGCACTTTTTTCATTGCTATTTACTTCCAAAGCTAAGCCTGTAGCAACATCACTCAGTGTAATTAGGGCTTCCATGTCAAGGCAGCCTTGAAGGACATAAGCTACACATTTCTAAAATTTAGAAGGGACATTATGAACTAAAACTGCTATTTTGTTCAAAACACCAACCAGGAGGACTTTGAAAATGGTTGTACACTGATCAACAAGTTGATTAGAGCTTTCCAAGTGTGAAAACAGAAACTTTGAAAAACAGCTAGCAAAAGCCATTTATTTGGGTAAAAATAGTTGTTTTTTAGTCACTACTCTGCTGAAAAGTCAACAAAGCGGAAATCTAAAGAAAAAGAAAATCTAATAAAAAAGAAGAGAAACCACTTATGGAGAACAGCTTTGTAGCTGTACAGCAAAACACATTTCAGTTTTCACTCTTAGTACAAGAGCTGGCTTCTAGTAATTTAGAGGGAAAACTAAATGTATTTAAGAGGTGTTTAAAAAAAAGTGAAACAGTAGAGAGAGTACCGTTGTGTACACTTACCATAAATGTAGATGTTCGAGTGTATTCACTGGCAGGATAACCAGAGTGTGATGATTGCAACAGTGAAACACGAAGAACATACATACAAACAAATGTCAAAAGCTTAGAAAGAATAGAAGCAGCTATTCAAATGAGCTGACAAAACTACACAAAATAAAGGTTGAAATGAATTAAAAACTGGCCGAATATGAGGTTTCAATTCATTTAGAGCAAACTGAGAACCCATGGGGGAGTGGGGTCCTTAATGGGAGATCAAAAAAGAAAGATTTGTCTGAGAAAGACTTTCTCCATTGCTAGGGACAAGGAATGGCATCCTTGCTGAAAATTATAGATGGCAGCTAAGTGGACCTTGCTGGCTGAGTAACTGGAGCTGGAGATGAAGAAAATAAAGATAGAAATTATAAGACTGAGGGAACTGGAGGGGATCCAACTACTGTAGAAATTGCATGTTAAATCTTTCTAAGTTAGATCACTCTAGAAGAATAAGCTGTATCCATGGACCTCACTGGAAATGGATAAACAATGTGGTCAGTTTGGGGCAAGGTATATCTGCTTGAGGCTTGCAGGATGCGTGGGAGAAGAGACCTGGTTGTCGATCGATAATGCAAGGCTGCTTCTTGAGTTGAGGCCATAACACGGGGAAACAAATTTGTATCAACCAAAAGGGGCTACGAGGATTACAGAAGTCTTCAACACAGATGTTTTCTGAAGGAATTTGATCTTTAATGGTAGTGGGGTAAGGCATACAGAAGTCTGGGAGGACACAAAGACCACTGCCAACCCCTGATGACTGTCCCTGTGGAGGAATGAGGAAAAAGTATCTGCTGCATTTATAGGTTCACAGGTGCTTACTAGCCTAATAACCACAAGGACCTTTTTAAGCCTAGTCATGCATCCCAAATCTCTGATGAGTTCCGATACCCTTGTTAAGTGTAAGAAAGGGCTTAGGAGATGAAACATTTACAAGCAATGGCCTGGGAGATGAATCATTTATAGGTTGCGTGTGTCCATTAGAGACAGGTGCCAAACCAGGGATGAATTTTCTGTTCCACATCCAAATGTCCAAGTTGCACTTGAAGTGGGTTAGGGAGGAACTCTGCTTCAAATGAATGGGGAGCCTGATCCACAGATGGGGTTGTCTCTGGGATATATATCTGTCTCTCCATCAGGTACTATCTATATCACAGGCAAAGTTGAAGTTTTGAGAATGGGTAATTCTGGTTGTGTTTGTTTTGTGGATAAGCAGGATGTCCATCACAGTGGGGTCTGACAATGCTCTGTATGCCAAGCATAGATCTCCCCTCAAAAGCCTGTAGAAGACAAATAAATGGATAGGGCCTTGAGGTGGTCTGCACAGAACATTTTACTTGCACCCTGTATTCTTTTACTTTGGAACCTCTGTGGACGTTCCACCTGTTGGATATGCATGGTTAGGTACATACCAAAGGGGGCATTGTACTCAATGATAAGTCTAATAAATGCCGAATACAAAGGCACAATGACTTCCTTGGACTTAGATGCCATATCTTTGTTTATAAGCTGCCCAGCATATAATAATTTCCTCACTACTGTTGACACATGATGGTCAAAGGCCAGATTACTGTCTATGCATGTCCCTAAGTCCGTGACTACTGGGTCATCTCTAAGGGGAGTGCTGTCAATATAATGGTTAGCAGGGGTGGATGACTTCCTGAAGGATACTGTTATACATTTCGTCATTTAGTTTTAGTCCATGGCTCCGACACCAGTTGTTTGTCTGCGTCAGCCCTTCCTGGAGAACATCTGTGTCAGTGAGGGATACAGGGACAGCTCCTAATTTTGCAATCATCTACAAATTTAGTCAGCCAGAGACCATTGACATTGGCCTTGACTTCACAGAAGTAAATGCCAAGCAGAAGCAACCCAAGGACCAATCCCTGAGAGAATCCACTTGTGACTGGCCTGTCTGTAGAGATGGACTCCCCAATTCTAACTTCCTAGTTCCTGTCTGTAAGACAGCTGGCTATCAACTGGGCAAGTTTGTCAATGCCAGAGCTGGGTATTGTGTCAAATGCCTTGGCCAGGTCAAGGTAGAAAGTGTGAAACATTTTGCCCTCATCCATTGCTTTTGTGACCTTCTCAAACAAGTTCACCAGGTAGAGTAGGCATGATCTGCCCTTGACAAAACCATACTAGGTTGGGTCCAGTGTCTGGAGGTTTACTATATCACTGTTGATCATTTCCATAATTCTTTCCATGGCTTTACATACACGACTACGACTAGTGAGACTTATAGGTCTGTAGTTGGCCCACCTTTGTGGAGAGAGATGACTATTGCTGTTCTCCATTCATGAGGCGCAAAACCCGTTTGGAGGCTACAGTTAAATAGCAATTACAGACCGTCTGATAGGTCATGTTTCATGTTACTTAGAAGGCATCCAGGGATATTGTCTGGGCCCATTGATGGTGTTCTTGGCCTTATAGGATGAAAGGTTGTAAGAATATTGGCCACAGCAATGAAATATATCAGATACTGAAAATTGGAATGACCACTCGGGAGGCATCAGTATCTATCTGCTGAGCATGTCCACTAGGTAGATGGCTCATCACGGAATGCGCATTGCTACTAGAAAGTGCTTCAAAGACATCTTTTACCAGTCCCTCACAGTTTATTGATACAAAGGGCAAGATTAATTTCCTCACTGTGGATGTACCAGACCACTGACATGTTGCATGTCTGAATGCCTATGACACTTTGGAAGTTAGTCTGGAAGGCTTACAACACTAGGAGGACCATCCTCATCTCCTTTATTTATATGAAAATGGTCCTCTTGATAGTGCCACATGCCCTGGATCATTCTTTCCTCAAAAAGATACACCTACCACCCCAGAGAGGAGATGTCTGTGGTCTTTGAGGCTTTTCGAAGGGGAAGGATGAAAGACCTTCTTACTGTCATAGTGTGGGACTCCATCTACCACTTTAAATCTCACCAGCAGAAGACAGAGACTGGAGTGCTCATACAATCTACTGACTGAGACCAGTAAATACTTAGAGTTCATTGGAGCACTCTGAAATAAACCCTTGGATGAGGTACCAGTAGAAAGGAAACCACCAGAGGACTTTTAAGATAACAGAAGATAGTGGAGATGCTACAAGAATAGCTAGGATTACAGTTCAAAAACTTCCTCTAGAAGTTTGACAGTACACAAACATGTATCCAGATGGCTCCTATAATGATCAGAGTATCTGAGAATTCTAGCAGAGACTTTTCCAAGTTTACACAGATCCCCAGTGACAGAGACAAGTGAAAAATAATCTCTGGTTTATATCAGGGAATCCCTTGTTGTGGCTGCTAGTAACCAGTCATGTGAGTATGAGAATATGCAAGTCCCTCTCAAGCTCAACTGGTCTGCAATAACTGCCATGCACTTTGTGAACTCCAAAGTGGTTGAGATGACAGCAAATGGCAATGCTCGGAACTGGTAATGACTGGTTACTAACTGGAAGAGAGTTCACTTTCTGGACTCTGATTTTTATAAGGAGGTAAGTCCTAAAGGACTAATCAGCACATCCAGTTTCCCTCCTGTAGACATGAAAGAATGGCTTGCACTATGACTATCTGGAACTGTTTTTTACGTAACCATTTAGGTCTTTTAAGTCTAGAAATGGCCTGAGGTCCTATGACCCTTTGAGAACTAAAAGTAATCTGGACCCTCTCTGATCTGGTGAGAACTCTTGGACTGCTCACATTTAGAGAAGATGTGTAATCTCCTTGGTTGTTTATCTTTTCTGGTGGGGTGGTAGGAATGGGAAGGGAAGGGATGACATTTTTGGGATTGCATAGTAGACAACATAGCTTTTGGACATTATGCTCTTTCAGCCAGTTGTCGAATGAGACAGCCATCCATGAGTCTAGGTGAAGAAACATACCTCCATGACAGACTCCATGGGGAAGTTTATGCACCTGCTGTAGTATGTGTGTTTTTGAGGTGACTCTGGAGGGGTACCTGCTCAAAACACCCAAAGACCCATGATGTTCTTGATGGTTTGGAGGCCTTCAGAAATGCTCTCCCTTGGAATAATGAGAACTAAAGAATGCAGATTGAGCAGTGCAAAGGGATGAGGATGAAGCCAGTCATGCATTTCCTGACTGTATGACAAGATGGGACATCATCCTCTCAAAGTCATCAAATTCAGGCACAGAATCCGTTGGTATTGAAGACATCCACATCCGTACTGTGTCATCCTGAACAAAATAGGATGATGACAGGTCCAAGCATTCATCTGCAGACATTGATGATCCAGATGACTCCATCCATCAAGATCAAGTGGGTACCTCAAAAGCTGATGATCCTAACAATGAAAAAGTGTGCTGAATGAGTTGGTGCTGAAGATGAGTCAATTCTGATGAAATAAGAGTCAGGAGTGTTGGACTCAACAGAGTTGGCACCAAGAGATCTGAAATGACAGGTGCTGAAGGAAAGTGAGCAGGAAAGGACTACAGCTCTGCTACCTATGATAATGAATCCTGTACTCAGGGAGGAGCTCTTTTCTTAAGAGACCCATGGCCAAAGTAATCTAATCTAGAAACAGACAGAGACTGGATGACACCCATATCAATTTGCACCAAAAATATCTGAAGAACTTTGGATGGAGATAGAAGACCCAAAACAAAGAGTTACAGAGGGGGCAGGGACTGGAGGAATTGGAAAGCCCCTGCTAAGAATAACAGCTGAAAGCTATCCTGCTGTGCAAGCATTCTGGGATGATGACAACCTCGATACAGGAAGTTTGCAGTACTGGATACATAGATAGCTCAATGCTGTCAGAATCATTGCCTCCTGAGTGGGGTCTCTGTGTGAATTTTAGCTAAAAAAGGAAAAAAAAGGTGGAATGGGCTCCACTCTCATCTTTTTTTTCCTTTTCTTTTTCACTCTCCTTGACTTTTACCCTATTTGTTTCAGGACAAAGATGGAGAAACACCCCTAAGGAGCAACTTATTATTTTGTTCCTGTAAGCAATGGTGGCCAGTGCCCTTTCAAGAGCTGCAGAAGGCTGACAAATGTTCTGTCTCCAGGAATACCACCGCCAACTTATGGGTATCCTGGGGCAGGATTTTTTAACCACATCAGGCATATTTCCTGAAGTCAGTTGTCCATCTCTGAAATACAGGAAATTACTCAACTTTAAAATATAAACAAAGGCAATAATTCTAAAACTGACAATAATGATAACTATAGTGCTAATACAAAGTTAAGAAAGATCTAAAGAAAACAACTATGCCAAAAATGCACCTAGCCATCAGAGTGGGAAGGAACTTATTACTTAAGTTAAAATAGTTTAAATGAAGAAAAAGGGGAAATATCTTTCGCTATGCCTGTGTGTGTGTCTGTCTATATATATATATATATATATATATATATATATATATATATATATATATATATATATATATATATATATATATAATGTATATATTTATTTAGCTTTACTATTGTTTCTTCGAACGGAAAAACATTTTCCGTTTAAATGAAAAACAACGAAATGTTCGACGCATTTCACTCGACATTGTTGTCAAAACCACCTCGTGATAGCCGTATAGGAGCTGATGTAAATCAGACTCCTATATGACAAATCACGTTTTTGCAGTGGGGCAAGCCCTCCTGCAACCCCCCACTACTTATATATTCTAACTCTGAGATGGCACTACAGTGGGGATATGGATGAATTTCCACTCCCCACTGTACAGCGATCTCCGTACAGATTGTCAACTTACACTTATGCGAATGCAGTAGTGCATTCACATAAGTGTAGTCGACTATCTGGTTCACAAATGTTTGTGCGCTCGACATTCTGATTTTCGGCACATTGCAGCAGACAGAATGTCGTTCGCACAAACGTATGTAAACTATATATATATACACACACACACACATATGCATACACACACACATACATACAGTGGATATAAAAAGTTTACACACCCCTGTTAAAATGCTAGGTTTTTGTGATATAAAAAAATGAGACCACAATAAATAATTTCAAAACTTTTCCCACCTTTAATGTGACCTATAACCTGTAGAATTCTGTTGAAAAACAAACAAATCTACTGCGGGAAAAAAATATAAAAAATAAAAAACATACAATACACTAGTTGCATAAGTGTGCACACCCTTAAACTAATACTTTGTTGAAATACCTTTTGATTTAATTATAACATTCAGTCTTTTTGGGTACACACCTTCCATCAATTAAAGAGACTCTGATTAACTCCAAATAAAGTTCAGCTGTCTTAGTAGGATTTTCCTGACATTTACTCAGTTGCCTGCTACAGCAATAGCCATAGTTTACAGACAGCTTACAAAGCATCAAAGGGATCTCTGCTGAAAAGCATCAGTCAGGAAAAGAATACAAAAAAAATTCTCAACATTGGATATACCATGGAACACAGTGAAGAGAGTCATCAAAAAGTGGAGAAAATATGGGACAACAGTGACGTTGCAAAGAACTGGACATCTCACCACAACTGATGACGAGACAAAAACTGGTCATGGAGGCTGCCAAGAGACCTACAGCAACACTGAAGCAGCTGCAGGAATTTCTGGTAAGTACTGGTTGTGTACTACGTGACAACAATCTCCCGTATTCTCCATATGTCTGCACTATGGTGTAGGTTTGCAAGATGGAAGCCTTTTCTTACACAGAAAAGCATCTAGGCCTGGCTAAAATTTGCAAAACAATACATCAAGTCTCCCAAAGCATGTGGGAAAATGTGTTATGGTCTGATGAGACCAAGGCTGAACGTTTTGGCCACAATTCCAAAAGATACGTTTGGCGCAAAAACAATACTTCGCATCACCAAAAGAACACCATCCCCACGGTGAAGCATGGTGGTGACAATATCATGCATTGGGGTTGGTTTTCTTCAGCTGGAACTGGGGCTTTAATCAAGGTAGAGGGAATTATGAACAGTTCCAAATACCAGTCACTTTTGGCTCAAAACCTTCAGGCGTCTGCTAGAAAGCTGAAGAGGAATTTCACCTTTCAACACGACAAAGACCCCCCCAAGCATACATCCAAATCAACAAAAGAATGGCTTCGCCAGAAGAAAATTAAAGTTTTGGAATGGCCCAGCCACAGCCCAGACAAACAGAAAATCTGTGGGGTGACCTGAAGAGGGCTGTGCACAACAGATGCCCTTGCAATCTGACAGATTTGGACAGCTTTTGCAAGGAAGAGTGGGCAAATATTGCCAAGTCAAGATGTGCCATTCTCCTACCCAAGAAGGCTGAATGCTGTAACTAAATCAAAAGGTGCTTCAACAAAGTATAAAACCTCTCAACTGTCCTGATTTTCACAGAAAGGCCAGATTTCCACCCATATTTTTAGTCTATTCCTCACAAAATTTGTGGTTTTCTGGCATATCACTGAGGACTGAAGGCACTAAATAGTAACAGACATTTGAGTTTCATGATTCATATCCTTCAGAAAGTGTATGCTAACACAAACCCTGTTATTCTAGCAACTTTTTAAGTTTATAACAGCAATATTTAAAACCTGTCCCCATTTTTGGACCTTTGTTCACCCATTAATTTAGGGTTTGTCCTGATTTATTCCGCTAATATTTTGAGAGGTACGGTTTGTATGCCTGTTTCTTCGTTCAAAGGGCCCCATGTTGCTACTAGTGATGCTGTACAAGTAATATTGGAATGTTAGAAGGCTGTAGTACAGCTTTACAATGAAAAAAAATGTACATTCAGAAAGTTTTTGCTTACCTCCAGTTGCTATTAAGTCATCAATGATTACCACCTTCTGTCCTGGTTCCACAGCATCAGCTTGCATCTCCACTTCAGCCTTTGTAAACAAACAAAAATCTTTCACCTGACATGCTAAACATTTTGTTTTACCTTATCAAAGGATTCATACAGTATTATCTACAAATATACTTATTTGGTTCCAAGAAATATTCACATTCCCTCTTTTCACTAGAATTTCCTATGTCCATATTCTTTTTCAGAGATACCACTTCCAGGAATATTTATTATGTGTGGAGCCGCTAGGGGAGTGGGAAAAAAAAAACTAAATACTGAAACCAGAAGCAGATGGGTTAGTGCACTGCTTCTACTGACCAACACAGAGAAAAGCTGGCAGACAAATACTGCTGGACTGAGCAGCACTTATAAGCATTGGTGATGTCTACTGGAAAGCATTTCTAGGCACTACACCTAATGAACAGCACTTTAGCTAAGCATGTGCTTACCAGTGCACTGACTTTTTTGACAAAAGAATACAATTAAAATTTTGGGAAACCAGCACTTAGGCAGAAGTTCTTTTATCAAAAACACTCAACAGTTTTATTTTAATAGCAAACAATGCCTGTCAACACTCATTGGTTACATAAAGCTACAAACAATGCAGGACACCATTTCTACCCCTGGGCAGTTTACATAAAGTGTAGAGAAGACAACAAAGTTGACTTGCAGGTAAAAAATGTCACAATATCTGAAGCTCAACTTAGATAAAAATGTAGTGAGGTGGAAAACAGAGTGGGTGAGGGCATACCTGGGAGGCATGCAAGAAGCTATAGGGCAGAAACTAAGCTACAAAAGTTAAATGGAGTGATGGCTACAGGGTGTGCTGAAGACTGGAAAACTTGCAGGGACTGGTACAGAACAGGAAAACAGTGGCGAGGCTTAGGACAATAATGAGAAAAGAAAGGGAGTTAAAAGGGCAAGGACAAGACATGCATAAAGGTAAAAGTGAGTAGGAGGAGGGAGTTTACTGGTATGGGAAAGGAGGAGAAGGGAGAACAAGCAAACATGAAGACAACATGCATGAGAAGGCAAAATGAGGATGTAGGCACAAGGAAGGAAGACAGAGGAAAGGGAAATGAGAACAAGCTTTGCACATGGTGTACATGCAATTAAGGGAAAAGCTAAGTAAAGACGAAAATGGACAGAAAGACCACCAGAACAGTAACAGAATAGCATGGGACAGAAGGAAAGAAGGTAACTGAATAATGTGAAGAACAAGTGAAAAGTCCTGGACAGAGGGGTAGGGATAAGAAAGCTTAAGTCGAGGTGAGATGCTAGCAGGAAGACTATAATCTGGTTGAGCCAGGTAAAGTTTTGGTATGCAGGAGAAGCTATTACTACAGGGATTATGGGGAGAATAAGGAATGCCGCAAAAAGCTAGGTGAAAGCAGTAACTATCAGAATGGACTGTCAAAAGGAAGCAGCATTAGCAGCCTGGGAACCAGGCACAAGACTTACTGAACTAGCATCACAGTAGCCTTAACTGCATACTGCTGATACTAAGAAGGGTCAGCAGTGCAACACCGAAAAAAATATTTACTTAATGGACTGGCTACTGTAGTGCAGAACACATTTTGAAGGGACCAGGCAGAAATGTTCTACTTTTACAAAAGGTAAGGTATCAGCACATCATATTCAGTTTACAGGTAAGTGGACTGGAGTACACAATACCCCAAATTCAGCCATGACCTACTTAGAATGAATAAAAATATGGAAATATTTGCCATAAGAATGCTCCAGAGTTAAGTTCATGGAAGTATGTGTAAGTAAACCATCTTAGTTGCCCAACACATCATAAGGAGCTAGCAACATTGATGACACACGAACAAATATAAAACGATACCTGGGAGAAAAGAAGTTATGTACTCACCATAACATTCCATGTGAGTTGTTCATCTCACCTTCATTCTTACTGATGGGTTACGGAGCTGATCCTCGGCTCCGACTCGGCCAACTGCAACAGCTCGAGGTCTTCAACAAGCTCATGGCCTACTCCTTATCCCACGATGCATTAATCTCCCCAGATCTTGTTTGCTACTAGCTAAAATAAATTAGAGAAAGATCTCTACCATAAATATCAGAGTATTTTAGACAAAGGCAAAAAGAGTAGCTATCCCAACTTCTCGATCCCCAAGAAGGACGGGGGTTGGAGGGAGGGACGTAAGAATGAAGGCAAGATGAACAACTCACATGGAATGTTAAGGTGAGTACATAATTTCTTTATGTGAAGTTGTTCTATCTCGCCGTTCATTCTTACTGATGGGTTAGCGCCCCAAGCACCATATTTCTCAGAACTGTGGAACCAATAGAGGCCCTGTCCCTGGAGGCCTTGCCTACTTTGTAATAAGTGATAAATGTATGTGCTCTTGACCGTGTAGCTGCAGCGCAGATGGTCTCTACAGGCAATCTGGCTAAAAAGGCTGATGAAGTGGAGACAGATCTGGTTGAGTGAGCCTTTACCTTTTGTTGTAAAGGTATATGAACTGAATTATAACCGAAGGAAATACAATCTGACAACCATTTTGATAATGTTGTTTTTGGTACTGGAGCTCCTTTCTTAGTTTCTGAAAAGGAAACAAAAAGTTGTTCTGACTTTCTGAAATATTTTGTCCTGTCCAGACAGAATCTAAGCTTGTCTGTCTACATCCAGCTTATGTAACATATGTTCCAATCTGTTAGTATAACTGGGAAAAAAATACAGGCAATTCAGTAGACTGATTGAGATTTGACTCTGAACAGACTTTAGGTAGAAAGGAAGGATTTGTCCTGAGGGAGACTCTGTCTTTATGAAAAATTAAATATGGAGGTTTGACAGATCAGGCCTGTATTTCTGAAACCCTCCTTGCAGAAGAGATGGCTACTAGAAAAATGGTTTTCCATGACAAAATCTTCAGTTCACAAGATGAGGCAGGTTCAATCGGGGAAGAATGATTCTTGAAAGAACCAAATTTAGATTCCATGGGAAAGCAGGGGTTTTAATGAGTGGTCTTAAATGCAGAGTACCCTTTAAGAATGCTTTAGCTAATCTATGTGATATAACACTATCTCCATGTTCACCTACATGAAAGTTTGAAATTGCAGCTAACTGAACCCGAATTGTAACCGCGACTGCCCCCTCATTAAAAAGTTTAGTCAAGAACTCTAAAATGGATGAAACAGGTGCCAAGAGGGGGTCTATTTTATTTTGAGATGCCCATATGGAAAATCTCTTCCATTTACTGATATTTAATTTCCTGGTGGTTGGTTTGTGGGAGGATGTTAAAATATGCAGAGCATCTTTTGATAGATTGTGTAACCAGGCTACTGATGGAATCGAAGCAGCTGAGCTGTCAATTTGAGGGACTGTAGAGCAGGATGAAGAGCCCCTGACGAATGAGTCAGAAGGTCTGGAACTGGGTCCAGAATCCAAGGTTCTTCCAGTAGATGAGGCTGAAGGAAGGATAACTAAAGCTGATGAGGCCAGTATGGAGCAATTAGAATGACTGTCGTTCCCAGCGCACTGACTTTCTGCAAAACATTGGGTATATGTGGGACATTGAAGTTCCTGGTAGGTCCACTGGGTGAAGAGAAGCCACTTGTAGAATGCACATGTGCATGCGGCCTAACGAGATTGCGATGATTGCTGCTGCCATCATGCCCAAAAGTTTCAAAACTGCAGATGCTGGGACCTTTTATGCTGAGAGGAGGGTTTGAACCTGTAGCCGGAGGAAGGATACTCTCTCTGCAGGAAGTTTCAGAGTCATAGAAGTGGTGTCTAAGTCTGCTCCTATGAAGACAGTATGGTGTGATGGCTCTAAGGCAGACATTTCCAAATTTATAGTAATTCCCAGCTGATTGCAGAGGGCCATGGTGGTGTTCCTTGTTAGAATTAGCTGATGCCTGGTGGTGGCGGTAAGAAGCCAGCCGTCTAAGTATGGAAACACTCGGAATCCCTGATGTCTCAGGTAAGCCGTGACTACTGCCATGCATTTGGTGAACAAGATTGGATGGGAGATAGGAAATTCACCCCGGGGATCATGTCAGTCGCACTGCTAGAAAGGGGTCCAGGGAAGTAAATATTGTGGAAAGAAATAGCCAGGGAATTATGACTAGGCTTGTATAGGCCCTAGGGCCGATAGACTAGTACCAACCTATAACACTCTGGAGGCTGCAGTGAGACCAAAGGGCAGTGCTCGAAACTGGTAATGGCTGGCTCACAGCCGAAAGTGCAGATGATCCCTGATGTTCTGTCCATTTTTATATGGTAATATGCATCCCGAAGATCTATGGAGCACATCCAGTTGTTTTTCCCTAAGAACGGGAGTATCGATTGTAGCATGACCATCCGAAACTGACTTTTTTACAGATTTGTTTAATCTGCTGAGATCCAAAATGGGTCTCCAGTCCCCCATTTTCTTTGGTACCAAAAAGAATCTTAAGTTCCAGATCCTACTTGGTCTGGTGGGACTGGTTGAATGACTCTTTTCTTGAGCAACTTTTGAATTTCCATAGTTGCTTGTTCCCGTTGACTGGGTGGAACGTCTGGGATTTTCCTTATAGGAAGGAGGAGGTGGTGTGGAAAAGGGAATGCAGTAGCCTCTGGATATGATGCTTTGTACCAAAGTGTATTTTGTTATTCTTCGCCAGGCATCTGGGTACAAAGATAAAAGTCCCCTGACTGCCTCCAGAGCAGGACAGTCGGATCTCCTTTGAGGAGCGCTGATAGGGCTTCCCAAAGAACTGTTCTCTGTTGCCCTGATTTTGAGGACCCCCTCTGCCGCGTGGGCAGCGTCTTCCATTATTTCCCCCTCCTCTGCACCTAGAGGGGGGTTATCCACGTGTGACCTGAAAGGCTCCTTGGGACTTTCGGAACCACATTTTTCCTCCCTTCTGCCCTTTGGGGTATGGTCTGGTAGGGGTGGAAAAACTGACTCAGACAGCAGACACAGTCTTTCCTTCTTGCTCACACCTGGTAAGTGTTTCCTTGCCTTTAGGTCCAAAGAGGGTTGAACCATCAAAGGGGGTGTTCACAAAGGATGACTTGAAGGGCTCTGTAAAGGAACATAAGCGCATCCAGGAGCGTCTCCTCAGAGCAATTCCTGTACCTGCTGTCCTACTCGTTCTATCGGCTACTTATGAGACCAGACGCATGGAAGAGTTTACGAGGGAAGTGAGGGTAGCAAGCTGTGACGATACCTTGTCTGACACTCCCGCAGCTGCTGCATCCTGTAGAGCATCTCCCAGCTCCTTTAGGAGATATCTCTGTAATCTAGTAAAGTGCGTAACGTAGTTGAGCAGCCGAAGGGCAAAAGTCGCTGAACTAAAGATGCGCTTTCCATATCTGTCCATGATCCTAGAATCCCTGTTAGGAGGATGGATAGATGTAGAAGTTTCTGATATTTCCTTCTTGGTGGCCGCCGCCACCACCATGGCATCAACAGGTACTCCTTTAGTCAAAACAAAATGTATCTTGGGGAGCAGTAATGTACTTATTAGGCCTCCGAGGGACCAGTTCCATAGTGTCCAGGGACTCCCACGCATTTCGACAAACATCATCTATCAGTTCATCGAAAGGGAGAGTCCCCCAGAGGTAGTGGGTTGAGACCCAAAAGCCTTCAGGAATACTGATTCATCATCAGTAAGGGTGGTGGGTTGCCAGTCACCCCTCTGCTTAAGGACTTCCATGACATCCCTAAAAGAGATATCTTCAGAAGGGGACTGTGGGGACACTTCTGATTCATCCAAATCAGTACCAGAGGTGAGGAATTCCTATGGGGAGTCTAGGTGCCTCCTCTTGCACAACATCTTCCTGGGAATCTCCTCAGTGGGAGCTTCTGGGGAGGTCTCAGAAGAACAGGGCTTGCCCAATGGGGCCTCCTGCGGCTGGGGGGTCTCTACGCTTCTGTGGAACCTGTGATGCAGTGGTGGACACTGGTGTTTAGGGGGGAAACAGTGGTAGGTTGTGAAAGTGTGGTTGTTGGTGAAGAAAATACCCTTCTCATAGCATCGAAGGCACCCCTGGCTCAGATGAGAAGGAATCCCCGGATCTGAAAAAATGGGAGACTTCCTCGGCACTAGAGCCGTGGGCCCCGAACCCAAGGTAGGAGCCGAGCTCACCCTAGCCGAGGCTCAGAGAGGCAAAGTAGACACCAAAAAAATCGATTCGACTCCCCTCTTCAGACCCGACCGGAGAGCATTGGCGCCTAGACCCTTTGGTCAGCACCGAAGACATCCGGGTAGCCGGAGCAGACGGTCCTGAAACAGGAGTCTGCTCCAATGGCTCCATAACCATTATCTCTACACACTCTGGCTCCGAACCTACGGGTGGGGTCAGAGGAGGAGCAGAAGAAGCAGGGGAGGTTTGTGTCGGTTCCAAAACGCTAGGAATCAAAGCCAACAGTAGTTTAGCCAGCGCTGGTGCCTGCAGAAGCCTCTGCACCACACGGTCCATGTCCATATCCGATAATCTCAAGGACCAAAAAGAAGGGATCGAGGAAGCCACCGACTGGAGAATGGGAGATTTTTAAAGAAGAGAGAGATCGTTTCCAATACTGGGGACCGGTTCCTAAAAGTCACAACTGTCGGCTCCGAAGCTGTTAGCGCCGAAGTTGTTTGTATGTCCCAAGGATTTTCTGGTCGATGTCGCTTTGCTCGGTTCCGACGAACCAGACTTGGAGGAGTTTGAGGATTTTGAAGATTTTTCACCTCTAGTGCCTTTGACTAATTCAATCTGAAAGGAGGTTTTTAATAACCCCCCTGGCCACAAGATTACTTCTATGCCCATGTAAAACTCTAGAGCTAAAGGAGTGACAGATAGAGCAGTCCTCTTGGGGATGTAGTTCTCCTGAACAATAAAAACCGTTAATATGGCCATCTGTGACTGAAATTTTGGCCACATTTGGGGCATTTTTTAAACCCAGATGTCTTTTCTTTTTCCTGAGACATGCTGTAATTGTCTTATGCACACAACAAGAACAACTTAGTATAAATCCACACTGAATTATAAGCCTACAGAAGTGTATATTAAATGCCCTAACAAACGAACCAATGGGCAATACACACAAATAACTTCACTATTTAACTATATAAAGGTATACTTGTAACAATCTAAATTATCTAACTATATAAACATGTCTGCCCTATAACAAAGAGGGCTCTAATTTCCAGTACACACTATACAAATGGGTATAGGGGCTAAAGGCCTAAAAAAAAATGGCCACGAGAAAAATTAGTGAAAACATTTTCCCAAAACACTCACAATGATTACACAGAGCAGTAACTGATGCCTATAGCTAAACTATCTAATTAACGTCCTATACACAATTCTAACTATTTTTTAAAATAGAAAAAGTAATACTCTCAATGGCCAGAGCTGTGAATCGTCCGATCTAGTTGCAGCGGCAAACAAAATCTGGGTAAATGCATCATGGGACAGGGAGTAGGCCACGAGCTTGTTGAAGACCTCGAGCTGTTGCAGTTGGCCAAGTAGGAGCAGAGGATCGGCTCCGTAATCCATCAGTAAGAATTAATGGCAAGACAGAACAACTTCACATCAAGTATTCTTAGCATCTGACCAGGAGTAAATTTTGCAAGGAAGAGCAAAGGTATTTAGAGTCAGAGTATACAGATAACAAGGAGTCAGTTCCAGATTTTTAAGGCAAAAATAAAATTGTTGCTGCATTCAAATTGTCTGAGGCCCTGGTGATAGACGTCAATGATGAAAAGTGCTGGGTAGTGTTTTTAGCGTTTAAATTTCATGACAAGGACGGCCAGTGCTGTCTGTGTAATACTCTAAAAATTAGCATAGTAATCAAACACATGAAATACAGAGAATGAGAAAGCATCCTGCTAATTCCAGACATTAACAATGGTGCTGCAGTTCAGAAGATCTGAACATGCTGGTGTGGTCTTCCCTATTAGTTATTAAGGGATTTTTTCTTTCACGTTTTATTAAATCATGTTTTAAGCTGCAACATGAGTTCACATATAAAATAAAATAAAATGTAATGTTTCATCACTGTTATTTTAACAATCATTCACTCCATTATCTCCTTTACAACTTCAATTAAATTTGATTTGGACTTGTCTAGGCAATTCAAATCCTGTACCTCAGCTCAAAAGAACCATTTTCTTAGTTATAACTATTTGCATTTGTCATTTCCTTAGTTACGTCAATTCCTTTCTCCAACATTAATGTCAAAAGTTCTCCAAAAAAATCATTACATTCCCAAGTATCATGTTCCCAATTTTCTCTCTCTTCCTGATCACTTCTCCATCTGTTACCTATCCAAGGTAAAATCCTTTTAAGTTTACTTAGGGTATACCTATACAAACAATTCCATGCAAAAATCAAACTTTCTAGACTTTGTTGCATACTTATGAGCCCAACAGATTTCTTTCCAATGTTTCTTTATAACTCACCTTTCTATTCTTTTTTCCCCAATCTTTTCTAGCCTCCACTGATTTTTACAATTACCTTTGGATATACTACATGTCCTGGTACTTATCCTTTTAACAGCATCTTCCATTCTTTACTTAACTAATCTCTACCAGAGCTGGTCTTATACTTT
Source organism: Protopterus annectens (assembly GCF_019279795.1). Taxonomy (NCBI): domain Eukaryota; kingdom Metazoa; phylum Chordata; order Ceratodontiformes; family Protopteridae; genus Protopterus; species Protopterus annectens. Next base: position 91,682,128 of record NC_056742.1, read on the forward strand.
GCACTCCGCTATCTCTTTCTGTTTGCCTTCACTATCAGAAATCAATAAGAGTACAGGCGATCTCTAACCTCCAGTCCAAACCACTACTTAACTACCTCCTACTCTTTTACCTTTCTCAGAGTTATTTCCTCCCAGTGTCCTGCTTCCTTTGCTAATTTCCTCCAATGAATTCTAGACTCCCTCTTGCATATATAGCTATACCCCTACTTCAAAACTTCATTGTTGGTAAAATCTTTCATTCTAACACTGGCTTAGTTTTTAGAATACTTGCATTCAAATCCTAGTCTCTCCATCTCTTGAACTCTCCTCTCCTGTTTTACTATTGACCTTGCCACTCTGATTTATAATCCTCTGCTTAAGTTAAGTACATGAGCTTTAACTGTGTAAATTTACAGTGCCACCTCAAATCAGGTAATCTTAAATCACTTTGTTCTACAGAGAGAATCAGCTTAATCCTACATAACTCTTGCCTGTTTCTCTCCCAAATTATTTCCCTCAAACCCATCATTGTAATCCATAACTTTTCTAGCTGATAATACACCTGGGGATAAAAAAAATTCTTCACTGCTTTTAACTTAATATCCACAGCCATAATAAATTGCTACCAGTTTCTTAAAGTTTATAATATCTGTTTAACATCTTCCATTATATCCTTAGTTTTTAGCCCATACACCTAAACACCATCTTATAATATACTGATAAGTATGGCTTACTGCAGAACCAATTCATTCCAGGGTGCATAGTTTACAGTTATACAGTTTGTTTTACCTTTTTATTTCAGAGCCCAAAACAAATTTGAAACTGTCTCAAAATATTCCACAACGTTAACATGTCCTTTTCTGGTTTTAAAAAGTACAAAATAATATCTGCAAATAAGGCCATCTTTCCCTTATTACTACACAAGTTATAGTCTTGCATTTGTAAATCCCCTATTTTCTTCTTGTAAACAGAAGGTAAATAACAGACAGGAAAGAAGATATCCCTGCCTAAATCCCTCTACTCAAACACAGTTTGTCAGGGAGGAGTCCTCCGACCTTTCACATAACATTAATATTTTTTTTTAACAAGAAACATCTTTATTAAATTATCACTTATGACACAGGCAATCATACATTTATATTAATGAAAACAAACCATACTGACATAATACATTATACATCACTCATAATCTACCTAATCATTGTCAGTCAAACATTACATAGCTCATTCAAGTCCTGCAGTCTTGCCTTCTTTTAAACCTCATTCTTCCCCTGTATGCACTGTTCCCATAATTCCCATTTTTTCATATGTAATTTGTTCCTACCCTTTTATAAAGATCCCAGCTCCTGTTCTTTTACCTCTGCTGCTATATTAAATACTTCTAGTACAGCTGGTTTAAACTTTGAATTCCATTTTCTAGTAATTGCTTTTAGGCAGCCACCATAATTAGACTCAGCAAGGCCTTACTATGTCTAGGCAATTCCAATTCTATACCATAGCTCAGAAAAACAATTTCCTTAGATACATCATGTTCCTCACCCACTATCTGACACAGTAGTCTGCACTGCATCTTTAAAGTCTGCCAACTCATTATACTCCCAGAAAATGTTCCCAATTACCTCTTTCTTCCCCATCACACCTCCAACATTTGATGTCTACATGAGGAAACATTCTCATGTCTACTCTGGTATAAAATATCTATATAAACATTTCCTGACAAAAATCCTAAATCTTCTAGATTTTTTCACATTTGGGAGACATACACATATCCCACCATTGTTTCTTTATGAATTACTTAGCCAATATCTCTTCCCAATCCTTTCTAACCTCCTCTGATTGATTCTTATAGTTATCACGCAACATATGTTATATGCCCTAATAATTATTTTTTTTTTATTGTCTGCTTCTGATCTAGACTGTACTAAAAACTCTCCCAGTCCTGGTCTTTCATTTAGGACAACCCCCTCATTTCTTTCTCTTTGCCTATACTCGGATAACAATCCTTGATTCAGAAGGCAGTCTCTAACCTGCAGTCCAAATAAAGTCTTGGCATTTTCCCCATTCTATTACCTTTCCTTCTCCAGTTACTTGCTCCCAATACCTTAGTTCCTTTCCCAGTTTTATCCAACAAATTCCAGCCATTTCTTGCCTACTGTCTGTATCCCCAGTTGGAGTCATCTGTATTGGCAGAATTCTTCCATTCCTGTGTTGGCTTAGTTCATAGAATACTTTTTGCTACTTTATAAATATAATATTCTGTATGACAACTGTCATTCTCCTTAAGGATCTGCATCCAAAATTCCATTCTCTCCTTGTTTCTTGAGCCCCCCCCATTACATCAGCATCCGTTGCCACTTCAAAAAATAAATTATGTCTTACCATAATGTTCCATCTGCGTGGTCAATCTTCATTAATCCTCGACTGTGGGTTCATTTCCAAGCCTTGCAACTGACTCAGCCATTATCCCAGCTCACGACTTCCAAAAACTCTCGAGCTCAGCTCTACCCACAATGCTCCTCACCAAATTACCTTAGATCGAGATTGCAGACTATAGTGACACACAACAAATCATGGATAAGACACCATATTTGTGTCCCTATTATGAAGCCAGTCTTTGGGAATATTCGATGCCCCAAGATTTCTAAAGGCAGGGGGGAAGGAGGGAGGGAATGGCAAGGATTAGTGAAGATTGACAACACAGATGGAATGTTATGGCAAGACATAACTTCTTTATCTGATGTTGTCAATCTTCACATAATCCTTGACTGTGGGACAGAGTCCTTAGCTACCTGAATCTTGGGAAATCTCGTGGAAGAATATTCTTGAGCACCATCGAGCCGAATGATTCACATCCCCTAGAGACCTGGTCCAGGTTGTAATGAGTAATAAAGGTATGAGGGGATACCCATGTTGTTGTTACACAGATATCATCTAAAGAAGCTCTAGCATGAAAATCTGCAGATCCTGCTATAGCCCTTGTTTAATGCACTTTAACAGGCCCTGGTGGGTGGAGTCCCTTTCTGTTGTAAACAAAAGTAATGCAGTCCTTAAACCATTTTGCCAGGGTAACTTTAGATACTGGACTGCCTAAATAAACTGAAGAAAAGGCAATAAATAGTCGGATTTTCTAATATCTTTTGTTCCGTGAAGGTAGAAATGTAATTTTAAGTGTAGAAAGTATTCTCCTTTGTCGGAAAAATTGGGAAAAAAAGACTAGGAGATGTAAAGTCTGATTGATATATGACTCTGAAACAACCTTTGATAAAAAGGAAGGATTTGCCCGGAGGGAGACCCTGTCCTTATGAAATATCAAATGGGGGGTTTGCAGGACAAGGCTTGTATTTCTGATATTCTCTTGGCAGAAGTGATAGCTATTAAAATTAGGGTTTTTCAGGACGAGAACTTTAAGTTACAAGCTGCTGAAAGTTCAAAAGGGGGAGAGGTAAGAGACTGCAGTACCAAATTCAAATCCCATCAAAGAGTTCTTTATATGGAGGTCTGACCCTTAAGGTTCCTTTCAAAAAGGCTTTACAGTCTATGTGATGAACCATTGAAAACAATATGGAAGTTAGAAATCTAAGCCAGATGCACCCGAATCGTAGAGGCTGACGAGCCAGTGTCATAGGGTAAGGCTAATTAACAGCTGCTGAATAGGGGGTCATGATTACAGTCTAGTGACCACTCAAACTTTAGCCACTTGTTATGGTACAATTTTCTAGCTGAAGGTTTGTGATGGGCTAGAATGATGAGTTGAACTGAGGAGATACGGTAGGGATGCCTGGTTATCATGGGAACTGGAGAAGCCATGCAGCTTGAGATATAGATTTGGATGAGCCAGTCCCTCCGGGTGGGACAATATTGTCTGCAGCTGGGTCCAGTATCCAGGGTTTCCGAAGCAAATCAGGCCATACGAAGGCAAACCAGACATGTCAAGGCCAGAATGGGGCAATGAGAATTATTCTGTTCTTCGACCTGATGGCTTTCTTTAGAAACTGATATATCAGTGGAATCGGTGTAAAGGCATACAACAGACAGGGGGGGGGGGGGTCGTGAAGGAGTGCATAAGTGGGTGACTCCCCTGTGATGGGGGGATTAGGACAAAGTAACTGCTGCACTTGTTCAGAGAGGAAGCTAACAGGTTGCAGCAAGATTGGCCCTAGTGACGGAATATCTTGTCCTTCACCACTGGATTAAGAGACCACTTGTGAGGGATGAGGATGGTTCTGTTCAATTTGTCCACCATCACATTGGAGCTCCCCAGAATGTACGTTGCTATCAGAAAGCGGTCGGAGGAAATCACCCATTGCCAAACTCTGAGTGCTTCTCAGCAAAGAGGGTACGACCTGATTCCTCCTTGCTTGTTGATGTATTAGACTACCGACATATTGTCTGTATTGCAATCATTCCCAAGGGGAGGGTATCCAGAAATGCCTGCAATGCTAAGAGCACCGCCCTCATCTCTAGGACACTGATATGCAATTTGGCCTCCAGCTGGTACCAAGTGCCTTGCATTGCCTTTCCTAGACAATGCCCCCCACCCTATCTGGGATGCGTCAGTGGTCACTATGGCTTGGGGTTGAGGAGGGACAAAGGGACAGCCCGATAATATCTCTGAGTGCAGCCACCAACTTAGGTCTTCCTTGCAACAACTGGTGATCAAAATCAGATGCGACACTGGTTGATTCAATAAGGACCATTGGGAGGCCAAAAGCCATTGCAGAACTCGCATGTGATATCTGGCCAGTGGAAGTAGACTGATAGAGGCTGCCATTGACCCTAGAGCCTGTAGAATGAGTCTTGCTGCTACTTCCTTGCTTTCAGTGATCTGGCTCACTTGTGATCTGAACCTCTGAAGCCTTTCTAGGGCAAAAGACGCAAGACTGGGAACTGTGCCAAGCATCGCTCCAATGAATTCCAGGTGTGATGGTTCTAGATGAGATTTTTGTACTTTACAGTGACTCCTAGGCTGCAGCAAAAGAGGAGTGTAATCTCATGCCTTTAGGAGTTTACGACTTGTGGGAGCAGTAAGGAGCCAGGAGCCAGTCATCTAGATATGGAAACACTCGGAATCCTAGCAGTCTGAGATGGGCTGCTACCACTGCCATACATTTAGTGAACACTCTGGGGGCTGTGGTGAGACCAAAGGGCAGTACCCTGAACTGATAGTGACTGGCTCCCAGCCGGAAGAGCAAGAATCGTCTGGTCCGCTTGTCCATTGTTATGTGGTAATGCGCATCCTGAAGATCTACTGAGCACATCAATCATCTTTTTCCAAAAATGGAAGAAAGACTGAACAAAAACCATCCGGAATTTGGTTTGTTGAACTGATTTGTTCAACTGACTGAGATCCAAAATCGGCCTCTATTCACCTGTTTTCTTTGGCACTAAAAAAAATCTTGAGTAAACTCTGGATCCTCTGGTCTAGTAGGACTGCCTGGATGACTTTTTTTTCAAGCAGTTCTTGAATTTCTAAGACTGCTGCCTCTCTGTGACTAGGTGGAACTTCCGGAATTCTTTTTGGTCTTTTCGGTTCTTCTGAAAGGGGGATGCTGTAAGCTCTGGTAATAATCCTCGGTACCTATTTGTCAGTCTTTATTTTGAGCCAGGCAGATTGGTGCAGGGATATGCGTCCCCTAACTGCCTCCAGAGGAAGATAAATCAGGCCTCCTTTTCAGGAACGTTGATAGGAGTTACCAGAGAAAATCTCTGGAACCCTGATTCTGCGGGCCATTTCTGCCTCTTGAACAATGTCTTTCATTAGTATTCCCCCCTCTGCCCTGGGGGAAGTCAGCACCATGAGTCTTGGAAAGGTCCTTGGGTCTTTTTGAACCACAGCCTACCACTTCTCTGGTTCCTGGAATAAGGCCGCTGAGAAGTGGAAAACCTTATGCACATGGCAGAAAGGGTCTTTCCATCTTTCTCACATCTGGCTAGAGTCTCTTTAACCTTGGGGCCAAACAGAGTGATCCATCAAATGTAGTGTTGATGAAAGGAGACGTAAATGGCTCCATGAACTCACATAAGTGCAACCAGGCGTGTTTCCTAATGGCTACACCTGAACCCTCTGCTCTTTTCGTCCCTTCGGCAGCATGACCAATTAGCCTCATGGACGAATTGGAGATTGATTCTAGGGTGGCAAGCTAAGAAGCAACTTTGTATCGAACTCCTTCAGCTACTGCTCCTGAAAGAGTATTTGAAAGCTCTTTATTCACAACTCTTTGAATCTTGGTAAAATGTGCCATACAGTTCAACGACCCGAGAGCAAAAGCATATAAGCGCTACCCAAATCTATCCATTGTCCTAGACTCTTTGTTAGGAGGATGGATAGTAGGACTTTAATCAGCAAGCTTCTTTTTAGTGGCTGCTGCAACCACCATGGCGTCAACAGGAATACCTCTGGCCCAATGTTGCTCATCTTTAGGTGTAGAGAGAATGCAGTCAGGCCTCTTGGGAATCAGCTCAACAGTGTCAGGTATTTTCCAAGCCCACTGAGCAAATCAACTTAAGATAGTCAGTGGGTGGACAAATCCAAGAGGTACAGGGCTGGGCATGAAAAGCTTCTAGGTATACAAATTCCTCTGAGGAAGGTTGAATGGTAGTCCAGCCACCCCCCTGTTTAAGGATTTCTAGGATGTCCCAGAAGGAAACATCTTCAGGGGTTACTTAAGGGAGCCTTCCCCCCCTTCATCGAAATCAATATCTTCTGTGAAGGACTCTTCAAGGGAGTCCAAGTGCTTCCTCTTGCACTTTTTCTTCAAAAATACCTCTTCGGTGGGATGGTTCGGAGAGGTTTTGAAGGCAACATAACCGGAGAAGTCTGGTCCTGAGACTTTTGTGCCCTCTGTCCCAGGGCAGAGACTGGTGGAAGTTCCGGTCGAATGGATGGACAGGATATTTAGTCAGACAGAGTAGGCATAGACTGTTTGCCCGCAATGGACAAGGCCCTCTCCATAGCCTGCAAAGCAGGCCCCCTGTAGACAGACAGGAGCCCGGAACAGAAACAGGCTTCTTCAGAACTATGGTCCCATGCAGCAGTGAGAAGGCCACAACCAACATAGGAGCTGGGGCTGAGTTTACATATCCCGATGCACCAAGGGGCATGGAAGGCTTCAAAAAAATGAAAGTTGAACCCTGCCCCCCAGAATCAACAAAGAAGCCCTGACCCCGGGAGGTCTCTGGTTCCAAAGAACCGGTTGAACTCAGGGTAACTATCGGAGTCGGAGAATGAACTTTGGCCGGCATCAAAACAGTTGAGGCTGGAACAGTCAGCATCAAGGGCTCCAAAATCTCAGCTGGAGTCTAGGGAGGAATATGGACAGTGGTAGAAGGAGGAAAGTTCCACAGCTAACAAGGCTAGGAACCGTTGATGGAGGTAATCCCTTCACCGTCAGGAGCTGGTTCACAAGTCTTATATCTGACTCTGATAGACTCTTGGTGGGCCGAATGGAGAAGGCCAACAGAGACCTTGATGGCGGTCTCTCCAAAAAAGGACTGGGAGGACGGTCTGCAAGTGGATCTATTGAGAGGGAGTAGATTGTACGGGGTAAAACTGTTACCTGAGGGTCCTACTGTTCCAAGAGATCCGTCGGTACCAAAGGGATAGATGTCTGCACTGATACTGGAGCTGAAGATGTCGGTGCCGATGGCACCAAGGGATGAGAATCTTGGCACACCGGTGTCGAGGAGGCTGTCAGCACTGTGGGGGACTTGATCAATTTCAAAGGCAGTTGCAAGGGAGTTGACTGAACCAAATGACTTCGCTTTTTAGGTTTAGAAGAAGTAGAAGAGGAACTGGCTTCTGTCTTCGGACCAGATATTGCCTCTTCAAATTCGGATTTAAGAAGGCCTTCCAATATCAACTTATTCTTGCACTCTATTAGGGTTCTGGAACTGAACCCATGACAGATTACAGTCTTCCTGCAGATGGACCACATCAGGACAATACACACACAGTGTTATCCATCAGAGTTGGGCATCTTTCAATCACATTTCTGGCACCTCTTGAAGCCAGAGGTACCATTACAGGGTTTGTCAGCCATATCTAAAAACCAAGGCCACAGATGACACACACACATACATACACATACACACACACACACACACACACACACACACACACACACACACACACACAGTAGTAAGAAAATATATATATATTTTTTTAAAGTATCAGAGAAAGGAGGAAACTATCAACAATGTATTGGTGCAGACATCTATCCCTTTGGTACCGACGGATCTCTTGGAACAGTAGGACCCTCAGGTAATAGTTTTAGATCAGGGGAGGTCATCGTGCCTCTTTACTCATCCCTCATCAGGCCCATAATTGAGTACAATGCCCCTTTTGGGATGTACCTTCCCAGACACCTGTAGCAGCTGGAAAGACCCCAAAAGTACCTCACCAAGAGGATCAAAGGGCTCAAACAGATGCCATATGCTGCCCGGTTAAAGAAACTCCAGCTCTACTCAGTGGCATACTGCCTGTTCAGAGGCGATCTGTGCCTGACGTATAAAGCCATGTCCAACCCGGAATTAATGGACATGCTGCACCTCAGAAAATCCAAATCCCATAGAGCTACGCGCTCGAGAGACTTGAACCTCAGCACTGAAATAAATAGGACATGCTGGAGGGACAGATTCATAACCCAGAGGCTCCCTTCACTCTGGAATAAAATACCAGTCCAGGTTACGCAGAGTCCCTCATTGACTCTCTCTAAGAGGAATCTTGATGAGTGGATGGGAGATCGTAGGTTTACCCCGGGTATCACTTCTGTGTCACTGTTAGACAGAGGCACAGTATACTAACCTCGAAAAAGGGCATAGCAAAATAAATTTAAAACGGGTGGCGAAAGCCAAACACATTCTGGCTAGGCTTATAAATGCCCTAGGGCAGATAGCCTAGTATGAACCTATGAACCTATAAAAGGTTACCCGAAAGTAAAGGGGCGGGGGGGGGGGGGGAGTACCAACAATGGTACTTGAGACTACCTGATAGTAAAGGAGAGAGGAAAGACACTCGTGCACATGTTAAAAGATATTTAGAGGAGCGGGTAGTATAGATAGAAATATAAGATAAACTTTAAAGATTGGACAATAAGACAAAAACTGACATTTTGAAGAAACGCTAATGCTCGACAGCTTGGATTGAACACATCTGGCACTACAAAGTGGCAAATGAGATCTGAGGTAATTTAGTGAGGAGCACTGTGGGTAGAGCTAAGCTTGAGAGTTTTTGGAAGATGTGAGTTGGAATAATGGCAGAACTGGTTCCAAGGCTCGGAACTGAGCCCACAGTCAAGGATTATGTGAAGACCGACATCAGATTTATAGGTTTCTGCTTATCCTATGTATAGGAGCCTTAACTGTGTAGCTCTGAAATACCCCTTCAAAATCTGGTAATCCCAATCCATCTTATTCTATTACAAGAATAAATTTATCCCACTTGATTCTTGCTGTCTTCCACTCCCAGATAAAATCCTTCAGCTCTTTATTAATTGCTATCCACAACTTCTCCGGTTGTTAAAAATATGCCTGACCTTGGCACAAGACTAAAGGGAGCAAAACCATTTTAATTGCTTGTATATCTTACTCTCCATGTAACAGAGTTTTGAATTTCTCAGTTTTTCTATTATCTTTTGCTTAGTCTCTTCCCACACATCCTTCGCTGCCACACCAGAATCATTTTTAATCCATATTTCATTTCATCATGTCCCCATAAATACGGATATTGTTGAATCAGTTTGTGTCAGTACATAATTTACTGCTATTGCCTTTGTTTTAGCTTCATTCAGTTTGTATCCTGAACGGATTTGAAACCGTCTCAAAATGTTCCACAACACTGCTGTCACTTGTCCCTCTCTAATACAGAGACGAACAGGCGGGAGAGTTCATTTATATGCTTTATTACATAAAAACACATCAGGATAGACAGCAGCATTACAAAATATAAACAGACTGATTAACTGATAGACTATACAGACATGCATGCTTATATCTCAACAACTTACTACAAAATGGCAGTCAGGCTCACACATGCTCAATATTTATACACTTGTGCAAGCCCCTGGAAAGCTTCTTAAAGCCATACATATATAGTGATCTACATCCTCCCTCTTAAATAGATTGCCCTCAAACAGAATGACATTAGAATAAGACATGCAATTATACAGACATTAGAAACAAACAATGTTCATGTCCAAGTTGCCGTGCATCTGTAACATGGTCTGGAAATGCAACTTGATCAAGTAATACAGTAGTCAGAACTGGGTTTAGCAACAGGAACAGTCACTGGTGAACAACTCTTATCAGGAACTTTGGGATTCATCTCAGGAACAGGGATATTTACTGGAACATCCTCTGGAACTGGAATGCTGGATAACTCACACTGAGATATAGAGTCTTTCTCACAGGCTACACGCTGTGGTATAGGCACAGACACTGGCATCAAATGTTTCAGATTCCTCCTAAACTCTACACCTTGTGATTCCATAATGTACGATCTTGGCTCTGGGCAAATACTCTTTACGACTCCAATCTGATCATAACCTTTGCCCGTCTGCATTCTCACTGCCTGTCCTTCATGTAATGGATTGAGTGGTTTGCTGGACTTGTCAGAATAAGACTTCTGGGCAAAGCACTTCTTTAACAGAAGGGCTTTTACTAATCTGTTGTTCTCAGCACTTGGAACCAATAAACTACTGCTGACTGGAAATGCAGTTCTGGTTTGTCTTGACAGAAGTCTCTAGCAGATGAACCAAGATGTTTATCACAAAGAATATTTCTGAGATTCAAGAGATTCATCAATGGTAGATGTGGTCTGCACAATCTTGGGAGAACGTAGCCTTCCCTTGGGAAGGAAGGTAAAAATAGTAACCAACAATACCCTCCCAGTAGCTCACAGACAGGATGTAGTAACAGGTGGGTGCCTGGGTCCTGTACCTAGATTACCTCAGTCTCAAGAGCCCTTATAAGGGCTGGTATCCACTGGCAATACTGGAGTGTCCTATGAGTCCTTTAGATTTGAGGTGGTTCAAGTCCTAAAAGCCCTGAAAAGTTCTGCTACTGTTAATTAGTCCTGAAAAGGACTGTTGTCTGATGAAACCTTTGTGTATTAGCCCTGATAAGGGTTGTTAATGTAATTTGGTGAATTGGGCCTGATAAGGGGTGTTGTGTGCTAGCCCTTAGAAGGACAGTTGTATCTCAGCTCTAGGGAACAGCAAACAGTCCTTAAAAGGACTCCTCTTTCAGGCTCGTTAATATCTGTGAAGAAATAGCCAATGTGAGCAGTGCAGATCGTAAAGGAGACCACAGAGTCTGAAGTTTACTGGTCAATGGTCAGCTAATTGACAGTCCTTTTTAGGACTAAAGGGACATAAAACTCAGTCCATAGCAGGACTAATAGGACATTAGACAAAAGTCCTTTTCAGAGCTTTTAGGACTCAGACCACCTCAAATCTAAAGGACTCATAGGACACTCCAGTATTGCCACTGGAGACCAGCTCATATAAGGGCTCTCGAGACTGAGCCAATCTAGATTCAAGAGATTCAGGAAAACATCACTATTGTTTTGTTTTGACTTCTCTAGTAACTGTTTTGCACTTTGAACTGCACGTTCTCCCAAACCATTTGACTGTGGGTACTCAGGGCTATTTGTAACATGAATAAAGTCCCACTCTTTGCCAAATCTTTTGAACTGTTGGCTTGTAAACTGTGTACCACTGTCAGAAATAACTTTGTGCGGACTACCATGGACTGCAAAATGACGCTTCATCTTAGTAATGAAAGCATTGGATGCCAGATTAAGAAGTAGGTCAATCTCGAACCAATATGAATAAAAGAGTCTACTAACACTAAGTAATGTTGACCATTCCATTCGAAAATGTCAGTGGCTACTGTCAACCAAGGTAGTTCAAGAATCTGGTTTAGCTGAAGAAGTTCTTTCTGTTAATGTGGCTTTGTACTATTACATACAGAACAATATGAAAGCACTATCTCAATGTCTTGTGACATAGAAGGCCAAAATACTAGTACTCTCTCCCTTCTTTTAGTAGAATTTGCTCCTGGGTGGCCACAATGCAAAATAGTAATATATTCTTGTTGCAAGGACTTTGGAACAATAACTTTAGGACCTTTTATAATGATACCATTGTCAGACAAAATCTCATCTCTGTAATGAAAATAAGGTTGAACTTCTTGAGGTAAACTAGACTGCTTTGACGGCCATCCTTGTTTGATAAAGTAGTTGAGCTTCTGTAAAACTGGATCTGCTGCTATATGACTTCTAAGCTCATCAAGACATGTGGAAGAAAAATTTCTCATTTCCATGACTTCAAAATCAAGTTGTTCATTCTCATGCTGTTCAGTGGTATTCCTGGGCGATCGAGATAAAGTATCAGCAAGATTAAGAAGTTTGGCTTTCTTGTAGACAAGACTGAAATTATACTTTTGCAATTTGGGAATCATGCGTTGCAATCTGGCTAGAGTGGGATGCACTGGCTCACTCAAAACAGTAGCTAGAGGTTGGTGGTCTGTTTCAATCTGAATAGGTCACCATACATATAATAACAGAACTTTGAACATACAAACACAATTGCCAAGAGCTCTCTCTATCTGAGCATACTGCATTTCAGTGTGGGTTAGAGTTCTGGACACAAAGGCAACAGGTTGACTCTCTTGAAGAATGACTGCATCTAGACCAAATTTCGAAGCATCACATGAAAGAGTAACTGGTTTGTGAATATCACAGAATCTGAGAGTTTGTGGACTGGCAAGTCTCTGTTTCAGGAAGTCAAATGCTCTCTGGTGCTGTTCGAACCATAACCAGGATACATCTTCACGTGTCAGCTCTCTGAGTGGTGCTGATATTTGGCTCAAGTCTGGAATGAACTTGCCTAGGTAGTTAACCATGCCAAGAAAATGTTGCACGGCTTGAACATTGTCTGGAACTGGCATCTCAAGCGTTGCTGTTTGCTTGGAAGGGTCTGGTCGCAAGCCTGAACTGGTAAACAAATGACCAACATAAGTGACTTCTTGTATCCTGAATTTGCATTTTTGACGATTTGGCTTAAAATTCACTTCACAAGCTCTTTCCAGAACTTTCTTGAGGTTTCTGTCATGCTCACCTTCACCATTACCTCCTATAAAAGCACATGGATACACAAAAAAATTTGTTCCGTGGAATGTTGAAAGATTTCACTGGCAGAATTTATCCCAAATGGCATTCTCAAAAATTTGTACCTTCCAAACAGAGTACTGAAAGTGGATAGCAATGAAGATTTTCGGTCAATCAAAATTTGCCAAAATCAACACTCTGCATCCAAGACAGAAAAAAACAGTGGCATTTAGCATAAGAGCTGCAACTTCTTTGACTGTATGCATTGGATGATGAGGTCTTTTCAGTGCATTGTTCAAATCTTGTGGATCAATACATATTCTGATGTCATCTGAGCTTTTCTTATTAGCTATCACCATGGAGGATACCCATTCAGTTAGTTCATCCACTGGACAAATCACATCTTGTTGCACCATTTTATCTAGCTTGGCTTTGACTCTACTCTGCATAGATACTGGAGCTTTCTGGGCTGGCATCTGGGTCTAACTTCATGGAGTATACAACTGGAAGCTTGCCTAGTTTATCTTTGAAGAGATCAGCATAGGTAGAGGAAACATACTGAGCAAAATTAGAATAGGGGTCTTTTAAGTTAACATGGTGCACTTCCTTATTAAATGAAAGCAGTCCCAATTTCAAACTGTCTCCAAGCCTTAATGACTGTACATGCCTTTTGACCATATAAAATAAGTCGTAGCTTCCCCCAGCAGAGTGACATGAAAGCACTACTGAGCCTTCCATTTGAATTACTTCATCACCATAAGCAACAAACTTTGCACACTTTGCCAAATTAAGCCTCTCATCAGCACATACTCTAGCAAATGTTTCTGTAGACATTACATTGCACTTTGAGCCAGTGTCAACTTTGAGCTCTATGGGTCTTCCATTTATCGGAAAAGTACAAAATACTTCATTCTTTGCCCAAATCCTTTGTACGATCATCTTTATCAGAAAATGCAGTCTGTATAAAAATATTGTACTCTTGCTCAAACACTCTCCCATTCTCTGCGAAATTAGTATTAAAGACAAGTGGTCTTGGTTTTCAAAATATGTCTACCATGCCACAAATTATGTCCAAACACACTGTAAAATATGGCCCTTGTAATTACAAACAAGTGCTATGTGTGCTTGTAATAAAATTCAAATGCACAATGAACTCTTCGAAACACTGTACTTTGTGAAATATGCTTTGAAATGTCTGTATTTTGCGAAATTACTGTACTGTAATACGGCACAAAAACGTGAACACCACACACTTCAGATATCTTGAATAGCTTTAATAAGAAAAAGTAGTGATGAGTAGAAAAATGTGGTCTTTTTCTTAATTTTTATTCGTTTTATGAGATTTGGACTTGATTTCAAACATTTTCCATAGTTACTTGATTATTTCTATCAATATGTCACAATTTCTGACATTTTGTTTGCTTAGAATATCATTTAGAGTGTTCTGAATGCTTTGTTTCATATTTTACAGATAAGAAATCGTTTGAGCAAGTTTTAATATCTGAAATTCATTTCTGACCTGTTTTGCGACTTACACCTGCAGTAGGGATGATTCACTCCTCTATATTCCTCCAGTGTTAACTGAGTGCCTCTCAGTCTTTAATCTGGAGAAACTGGATCCCACTTCTGACACCATGTCACGCGTCCCACTCTAATATAGATGACGAACAGGTGGCGTAGTTCATTTATATATGCTTTATTACATAAAAACACATCAGGATGGTTAGCAGCATTACAAAATATAAACAAACTGATTAACTGAAAGACTATACAGACATGCATGCTTACATCTCAACAGCTTACTACAAAATGGCAGCCAGACTCGCACATGCTCAGTATTTATACACTTGTGCAAGTCCCTGGAAAGCTTCTTAAAGGCATACATACTGTTCTACAACTGTAATGTCTTTTTCTCTATATTCCTCCAGTGTTAACTGAGTGCCTCTCAGTCTTTAATCTGGAGAAACTGGATCCCACTTCTGACACCATGTCACTTGTCCCACTCTAATATAGATGACGAACAGGTGGCGTAGTTCGTTTATATATGCTTTATTACATAAAAACACATCAGGATGGTTAGCAGCATTACAAAATATAAACAAACTGATTAACTGAAAGACTATACAGACATGCATGCTTACATCTCAACAGCTTACTACAAAATGGCAGCCAGACTCGCACATGCTCAGTATTTATACACTTGTGCAAGTCCCTGGAAAGCTCCTTAAAGGCATACATACTGTTCTACAACTGTAATGTCTTTTTCTAGTCATGTCAGGTATAAAACATCATCTGCAAATACAGCCAGCTTTTCTCGACTACCATACCAATTATATCCTTGAATTTCTGAGTCCCTTATTTTGTTTGCAAATGTTTTAAACATAATGCAAATAAAGGGGAAAGTGGACACCCCTACCTGGTTCCTCTGCTCAAGCTGAAAATATCAGACAGAACCCCACTCACTTTAATTTTCACCTCTGATCCCTCATATATCCTCCTAATCAATCTTATAATTTTATCAGGGAATGCAAATGCTTCCAGTGTCCTACTCATATGGTCCCAGCTTACTCTGTCAAATGATTTCTCTGCATCAAGATCCCCCACACCAACAGGGGTATTTACTTGCATTCTGCTTCCCTCTGAATGATCAATGTTATTTTAATCTTGCCAAACATTTGCTTCCCCAACATAAAACTACACTGATCCATATGTATCAATTTTCGCATGACTTCTGCCATTCTTTTTGCCATTGTAGACAAACACTTTATAATCACAGTTTAGTATTGAAATGGGCCTGTATGAAACTAGATCTGATTGATCTTTATTAGGCATTACAGCTACCATAGCTTTCTTCCAGAATGTTGATACTTCTCCTCTTAAAATACTGTTACAGAAAACATTCCAAATCTTTATCAGTTTTTTCCCTCCTAGCTTCCAAACCTCTACAGGAATACCATCTATTCCTGGGGACTTTCCTTTAGATTGGTTATACATTATCATTTTTAACTCATCTCATCCTATCCTGTTAGTAACTGAGCCTCATATCTACCTCTAACCTTGGCATATTTCTTTCTTCCATAAACATTTCCATTTCTACTTTTGCTTGATTTCGGCATTACTCTACTTTATACAGACTTTCATAGTATTTCCGAAATATTTATAATACATCTACAGGATCTCATTACCTTCCTTGTTAAAGGCTCCCTAAGCTTGGCAGCAGCCCTCTCTATTTTCTGCTGCCTGAGTTGTGCTTAAAGTTTTTGTCCTCTATACTTATCAAGCAAAAGTTACTTAACAGCAATTTTTCTAAACAAATGCATATTATCGAGGTAATCCCTTATTTTCTGACCAGCATTCTGCAGTTGATCCTCTTCTTGTTCTGTGCGATTCCCTTTATTCTGCAATACCTTAACATTAGTCAGTCCCTCTAAATAATTCTTACTTCTTAACCATATCTCCCTTTCTTTAATTTCTACCCTATTTTCTAAACTCCACTTTAATTTTGTCCCACGACCTAGCTAGATTTTCAGAAGAAATTTCTATCTTCTTTAATAGCTCCTAAATAATTTCCACTACCCATTCCTTAAATTCCTCTCTTTTCAACAGACAGGTGGGAAAGTGCTAGTGCCTCATTTGTATTTCTTTATCCTGTTTTTTTTTTTTTTTTTTAAGTTATTATTGGCTCATGATCTGAAATAGTTATTGGGTGCGCATCAATACCTTACATTAAATACACATATTAATGTGAAATGTAAATTCTGTCTGGCCTAGCCCAGTTTTTGTATCTTGGGGAATAATATGTAAATTTACTCCGAACTCCTAGTACTGAATTCACATTGTCCATGATAAATATTTTCATACATTTCTTCAAAAGTCTACTCTCCTTTGTTTTATTTTCCCTTCTGGGCCCCCCAAAACATCTTTACTACTGCAAGTCAAATTCCAGTCCCCATCTATAAGCAATATTCCTTACTGGAAGCTGATTTGAACCAGAATTTTCTTAAGCTCCACTACAGCAGTTTTAGGTGGAATATAAATACATGCCAGTGTAATCCTTCTTCCTTGCCAGCAGCCCCTTAGTAATACAAATCTACCATTATTATCTTTTTAGCCTCTTCTATGTCTATTGGAGCTCCTCTTGCAATTAATATAAGTACTCATCTTTTCCTTTGTGCCATGTATTCCACTGAATAGCCATCCTGAAAACCTTTTTTTATCAAATCCACATGTTCAGTTCTTTCCAAGTGTGTCTCCTATAGCACAACTATCTGCACTCTGTTTTAAATATAGTCCACTACTCTTTCTTTTTTGTATATATTTGTGAGACCATTGACATTTAAAGACATTAGAGAAAGCATCATTGTATTAAAAGTTATTATTCCTACCTTTTATGTATAACAGTTTTTTTGTTAAACGTCTAGTTCCAGCTTTTGTGTTACATGCATACACTGACTGGCAGTTTGAACTAACTTTTATACAGCTGTTTCTTATCATATCCACTTGAGCCTATGTCACATCTTACAAAAAACTTTTTAATTGAAAGCATTCAAACAAACAAAACACACACACCCAATACCCCTTTAAAATCTATTGATATAATACTGGCACACAAAACATGTACATTTTCAAATATTGAAGTTTTACCTTCCTAACAAGAACAAATATCCCAAACTGACAGCTACACTCACAAATGAGTTAATGTAAAAGAAAGAGCCTTAATCCAGTCATTTCCACATGCAAGAACGAGAAAAAGCACATGCTTTTCCTGTTTGTCATGCTCTGTTAACCAGACTAACACTAAAGTGCATACATTTCTTAAAACTGAACAAAGACAAAGAGAAAAGGAAGAAAAAAATCAGGAGCACCTATTTACAACAGTATCCCCATTACTCTTAACTGAGAAAACTTTTAACATATAGCATGCAATGAAAATCACACATTATAAAAATAGTACTAAGAAAAAAATTTGTTTTACTTACAGTTAACTTTCTCTTCTTCCCCTCCCATAACTATTTTTCAAACATTAATGACGAAGTAGGGCATATACTTGAGTCCCCAACAAGTCTAACAAAGCCCAATATTTCCTGATTTTCTTGTTCTGTCATATTTCACAAATGATTGCTTTGCAATCTCACATTTCTCCATTTCCAAGTTACTGGTTTTATTCCTGTTCATCTCCATCTCACAAATCCTGTCTCTCATTTCCAACGTACTCTCGATTTTTCTAGTCAACTGTCGCGCTTCCTTCCTTCTCACCAGCCTTTTCCACTGAAACATTGGAAAAAGTTTCAGTGGCACAGTGTCTCTGTGGTCTTTACTACCAGAAGAATAAGCAGCAGAAATGCCTTTTGTTGCACTGCACACTTTTTGTTGGGCAAAGTTTTGTACTTCTTCCTTAGCATATACTTCATCAAAAATTATTTTCTCCCTCCAGGGAAGAATATTTTGAGGATAGCTGGGTACAGCAGTTTGAGTCTCATGCCTGCTTCTGGATACTGCCTGAAAAGTGGAATAAATTTACTCCTCTTCTGCCTGGTATACAATGAGTAATCACTCTCCATAAACATTCTGCTGTCTTCCAATTTTAGTACTTTATCCTTCTGCCACAGTTTTGTCAGAATCAATTCCTTCTGCTGATAAGACTGCATCTTTACTACTAAAGATGTAGGTTGCTTTCTCAGCCAGGTTTTGAAGCATACATACAATGTGCCACTTTCAATTAACAACAACTGCTGTGGAATACCAGTCCAGAAGTTTATTTGTGCTTTCATAAAACGAATACAGTCCGTTTCTTACAGCTTCACTGGTACAGTTAAAAATCTCAGGTTTTTCTTACGTGCACGGTCCTCTACTTCTATTATTTTTTAAATATCTCTTCTTGAACAGTCTCATATTCAGCCAGACTTTTCTTCATTTCGACCTCTGATTTTTGCAGTTTTATCACCTCATCTGAATATCTGTGAAAAGGTTCTTCCATTTTTTCCGGCCTTTTGTTGGAGTTGATATACTCCGTTCGTGTTTTGTTTATTTTAACAAAGTGTATGCAGTTGGCTTAGGCTTTCCTCTAGGTTACTGGAAGGTCATGACAGGAGTTTACACCAAATTTTGCTGAACAGCTGCTGTACTTTGCCCAGTCAGTGTTTTATCACCATTTGAGCGGATTTTCCTTCAGGTCCTTTGTATTTTGCTTTTCCTGGCATCTAGGCAGTGCACTTACCCAGAAGCACAAAAGCCCACTGGCCTTCTCTGGTGAGTTTCTGTTTTCACACTGGGAGAGGTAGAATTAAGCTGTTTCTCAATGTGCAGCCATCATGGAAGTCCATTAACCATAATATTCTATCAAAGAACTCGTATACCACTCTTGCTGGGAAAATTACACTACTGAATGCTTTCTCTGTATCAAGCATCTCCAACAACTATGTTTTATTACATGCCCTTTCCCTCTGCATCATTCTACTAATGTTTTCAAATGTGTGCCTACCTTCTACGAAACCACACTGATCCATGTATATCAATTTTGGCAATACCTTTTCCATTCTCTTAGCTAATACAAAAATGTTGTAATCCTTGTCACCAAACAAGGTTGCAAAGTTGCAGCACAAGGAAACACTGAAACCAAAATATGGAAGCCTGTAACAAACTGGAGGTCGAGTAGGTTTTCACACCTTCCTT